>NC_055999.1:38331767-38490663 GCF_018446385.1 Zingiber officinale
GGCTCCACTCATGGTGTAACACTACACCCTCTTGCTCGGGTATTATTACGTTTCTATAAAACACCTGCGTCTCCCTAACATTTCAGGCAAAAATAGCAAAAATACTAAGGCTAACCTGCTTATCCCACCTTCCTCTTACCTCACAACATATGATCCCCAGGCTTGAGCAGCTAAGACACTTGAGAATATGCCTGTGAATTTTCATATTTATCATATCAGAAATAATGGAAATATGAATTACTGACTGGTTAGGCACGAGAACTTGGCTTGTTGTACTTAGCTTCGGCAAATATAAGGAGTGCTGACTGAAAAAAGAAGTCCTTGGGCGTGAGAGCTTAGTTCACTTATAACTCGCACTGGGACGAGAGTCTGGGACAACCGAACGGGAATATCATTAGGCGTAAGAGCCTTGCTCACTTATAACTCGCACTGGGGCGAGAGTCTGGGACAACCGACCGGGAAGATCATTGGGCGTGAGAGCCTTGCTCACTTATAACTCGCAATGGGGCGAGAGTCTGGGACAACCGACCGGGAAGGTCGTTGGGCGTGAGAGCCTTACTCACTTATAACTCGTACTGGGGCAAGAGTCTGGGACAGCCGACCTGGAAGGTCGTTGGACGTGGGAGCCTTGATCACTTTTAACTCGCACAGGGGCTAGAGGTTGGAACAGCCAACCGGGATGGTCGTTGGGCATGAGAGCCTTGCTCACTTATAATTCTCACTGGGGCAAGAGTCTGGAACAGCCGACCAGGAAGGTCGTTGGGCGTGAGAGCCTTACTCACTAATAACTCGCACTGGGGCAAGAATCTGGGACATCCGACCGGGAAGGTCGTTGGGCGTGAGAGCCTTGCAAACTTATAACTCGCAGTGGGGCGAGAGTGTGGGACAGCCGACCGGGAAGGTCGTTGGGCGTGAGAGGCTTGCTCACTTATAACTCATACTGGGCCAAGAGTCTCTGACAGCCGACCTGGAAGGTCGTTGGGCGTGAGAGTCAACCGACCGAGAAGATCATTGGGCGTGAGAGCCTTGCTCACTTATAACTCGCACTGGGGTGAGAGTCTGGGACAACCGACCGGGAAGGTCGTTGGGCGTGAGAGCCTTGCTCACTTATAACTGCTTTCGGGCGAGTGCAGGACAACCGACGGGAAGGTGCGGTTGGGCGTGAGTCATGCTCACTTATAACTCGCCTTGGGGCGAGAGTCCGGGACAACCGACCGGGAAGATCATTGGGCGTGAGTCTTGCTCACTTATAACTCACCTGGGGCGAGAGTCTAGGACAACCGGGAAGGTCGTTGGGTGTGAGCCTTGCTCACTTATAACTCGCAATGGGGCGAGAGTCTGGGACAACCGACTGGGAAGGTCGTTGGGCATGAGAGCCTTGCTCACTTATAACTCATACTAGGGCGAGAGTCTCGACCGGGAAGGTCGTTGGGCGTGAGACATGCTCACTTATAACTCGCCTTGGGGCGAGGGACAACCGGCCGGGAAGGTCGTTGGGCGTGAGTCTTGTTCACTTATAACTGCCTTGGGGGCGAGGAGACAACCGACCGGGAAGGTCGTTGGGCGTGAGAGTCATGCTCACTTATAACTCGCACTGGGGCGAGAGTCTGGGACAACCGACCGGGAAGGTCATTGGGCGTGAGAGTCATGCTCACTTATAACTCGCACTGGGGCGAGAGTCTGGGACAACCGATCGGGACTTCTTAGGGAAGCCCGTTCAGGAACAGATGTTGCCGACCTGGGGGTAAGTTCTCGACCAGGGCTTGCTTAAAGGGACCGCTTTGACCTCGTCTGCAGTCAAGAGATATACAGTATCAGATGTATTGTGAAGATAACAATATTAAAATCTTACTCAGCCCTCGGGAAAAGGATGTCTTGTGGCCTTGCAATATTCAAATTTATTTCCCGCCAATTTTCTTCGCCGCTTTCCGAGAAGATCGCATGGCAGACGTTTCCGTACGCCCGCTTCCTCTCATGATTTCCTTATCACGTCTATCATTAATACGCTTCCTAGAGGGGTGACACTTGTCCCACGCCTTTATTGCTTATGCCGTATGACACCGCCAACTCCACTCCTTTTTGTACACGACTTCCCATAAGAGTATGTCGTTCTATGATCGGACGGCATTGGGCGCTTTACCCAAAAATATACTCGACTCATCTTTTGATATTCCCTAGGAAAACTCCCTTTATAAGCCCTAAAGGCAGTCCGTCGTCGTTGTCTTGAGCGTTTCGACTACCTTCGCCCCCTCGCTGCTTTTCTGTCTCTAGTGTCTCAGCCCTTCCCCTTCTTGATTCCTCACGCCTGGTGCTCTTCCCCCTTTTGACTGACCTCTTCTTCAACCTTCCTCACCTTGATAATGGCGGACTGTAAGGCCTCCTTTTGGTATTCGTATTACATTTCTGACATAGACGACCATGACCTGTCCGTGATCCGGTCTAACTTGAAACTTATCGAGGATTACGAACTTCGAGTCCCTACACACAGTGAACATCCCTCATCCCCTCCTGAAGGTTTCATGACTGTTTTCAAGGATCAGCTTCTAGGAGGCCTTCGTTTTCCCATACATCCCTTTATCTCCTCCCTGAGCCGATACTTTGGTATCTACCCTTCTCAATTTGCTCCCAACTTCTTCAGAGCTGTATGTGGCACCATCATTCTGTGTCGCATATATCAAATCCCCTTGACCACTCAGTTATTTCATCATTTTTACTCCTTCAAACGATCTGAACCAGGGGTATTCATGGTGCAAGCTAGACCTGGTTATAAGTTCTTTTCTGACATGCCCTCTTCCAACAAAAGTTGGAAATCTCATTTTTTCTTCATTAGATTACCCGACCCCTTGGTCGAGCCGACCCAATGGCGCTCAGACATTCCTTCTAATCTCCCTGTGCACCAACATCAATCCTCCTGCGACGCCGCCTCAGAAAAGCTCCAAGGCGCGAGCGTTCAATTGTCTATAATACTATTGGAAGGCTTTTTGTATTCTTTCGGGCTCAGCCCAGTTCATGCAGAGATAGGGGCTCCATTAGGTAAGACCCTACTTTCCTTCTTGATATTCTTCGCTAACTGAGGTATCTCTCTTTCACTTTGCAGAGGCTGCCATGCTCCGGCCTTATTCCTCAAATGTAAAACAACAATCTCTCGCCGTTTTGAAAGCCCTGAGTGTGGAGCTTAAATAGGGCTTAGCAGCTTCCTCACAGTCTACCCCTCTTGCGTCAGCCCGGGCAGAGGCTCCCCCCACTCTTCCCTCGGATACTGCCTCAAGGGAAGACCTTGCTACATTAGAACAGGTCGAGGAAGAATGAGCCGCTTCTCCCCATCCCGCTAAACGACTACGCCTCCAGCGCAAAAGGAAGAGGGTTATTCCTGCGGTTCAGGTGTCTCCTCCGCCTCTTCCTTCTGGCCAGCGTTCATCCGCGACCTCTCAATCTTCAGAGGCTAAGGCTGTTACTCCCGATCGGGAGATTGCTCTGGGACCAGAGGTTCCCACCCTGTCACCCAGAATATCAGCCCCAACACCCGGTCGGGCTCTGACTCCCGACCAGGCCTCTCTTCCAACTCAGGCCTTCTATCCCGGGCAGATCCCTTTTCCTGTAATGGACCAACCCGGGAGCTCTGTAACTTTATCTGCCTCGCTTCCTGTAGCCGCTCCGGCCTCCACTTCTCGATCTCGGGGGAGAATCCCCAAAAAATATGCCTTCACCACCTCTTGGCACCTGCCTCCTCCACCGAGCCCGATGCTGCCAAAGAAGCTGTGGAAGAGACTCCTCCTGCTGTTGGCTTGGTTCAGCCGCAGGGCGAGTTAGCCGCGTCCTGGCAGTCAGGCAATCGGAAATTTTGGAACAATCTACCGATGGAAGGGCTGGACCAAGCTTCTCGTTAGATAATATCTGTGAGTTTTCTTTTATCCGAGCTCCTCCTCTGGAATTTCGTATAACCCCTCCTTCTGTGTTTTGTGCAGGCCTGCTCCACTGGTTTGAGTGCGATCCAATATGCAGCCAATTTGTAGAGGGAGCATGAGGTGTTGAAGGCTCGCCTTCAAGAATTGGAGCTACCGCTTACACCTCGCGATCCACTCAACCCGACACCCGGGGACTTGGCGGGGTATCTTCGATTGATTGGGGAGTCTGCAGAGTCTGCCTGGAACATTTCCCACACATCTTTTGACAAGATAAGGACCTTGGAGGTGGCTCTGAAGACAAGCGAGTCCAAATTAGCCTCCGATGGAGAGCGTCGTCGCTCGCTCGCGGCTGAATTGGATGAGAAGGACGCCCAGTTGACCACTCTATCCTCTGATCTGAAGAGTCTACAAGAAACTCAAGAGACTCTTCAGAAAAACTTAACAGATGCTCAGGGTCAACTAGTCTCTAGCGCCGACCGGGAACAAGCCATCCAAAGTTGTTGGGAGGCCAGCCAAACTACAATCAAATCACTGCAGACCGATCTTTTGAAGGCTTAGGAGGATGCTTCCCAGAGCCGAAAAGATTTGGCTGTGGCCCAAGCCGATGCTGAGAAGGCCTGGGCAGAGCTGGCAGATTATCAGGCAGGTGAAGCTGGTCGTCTGACAGCATATAGGTTATCCTACGTCTCATCTCCTTTCTTTTTGAGGAAGATAGGAGGTTTGATGAACCTTATGCTATGCTGCGCAGTGGCTGGCGGGGCTTGTCAAATGTTTGAGCAGGGTCTGCTTCACTCTGCCCCTTCGGAAAACTTCTTGGACACTGCTCGCTTGATGAACGAGCTTCCTGCCGGGTCGTTTCCTACCTTGAAGGACGACGACGACCTCTTTCTCCTCCCCGCACCCCCTACTAATGTTGAAACCTGATGTGGCCATGTATGCTGACCTTTGATGTGGCAGTGTAGCTAAAAGATTGTCAAAGATTTTGTATTTCCAAACTTATTGTTATATAAGCCCCTTTAACCTTTTTATGCTACGTTATGATATGACTACTTGTTTTTTATTTCCCCTTAGCTCGTTAGTTTCTTATTACCTTGTATGTTTCCTGACCGGTATGGATTGTGGCGATATAGATGTGTACCTCGAACTTCTGGTTCAAGTTTTAACTGGTCCCGGTTGGGGTCCCCTTTTTTACCCCAATCTGTTCCACTTGCCTTTTTCTGCTGACCGCCCTGGCTCATCTTGGTTTAGAAAATCACCCTAGTCTATGTTTTCCATCTTAATCCAATATAAGATAATACTAGAGCGGGAAATCAAGGGTTAAGACCAGAGCGGGAAAGCGAGGATTAAGAGTTCATAGGACACTTATAACTGTTGCGTCTTTTTCCAAAGTCTATCTTCTCGTACTTCGCGCCAACACTTTTCCAGATATACCCTTGGACGTTACTTTCTAAGATGATCCATCGGCCCTTTTTGCTCCCGCCAATTGTTGTGGACCGGTGGATGACAACTGACTAAATTACCCTTACGCCCAGCAGCTATAAATACTTTCCCCTCGCTTTTGCCTTCAGACTTTTCACATCTTCTTCTTCCTCCCGCCTGAATCCATTACTACTCCTGAATCTCTGTTTTTGCGTCAATAGCTTCCAGCTTGATTTCTTCTCCGTCTACTTTTGTTCACATGGCATCTTCCTCTCATCTGTCTTCTCTGGCGGCGATGTATTTCCCTGGCTCATCCACTTTCGACGAACTGGACCTGGATGATCTGCGATATACCTACGGAGTTGCTGATAACACACATGTGATCATCCCCACTGGAGTGCACCAATTTTTTGCTCCTCCTGATGGCTATTGCACCTTCTTTAAGAACAATTCATGGCTGGCCTTCGTCTCCCTCTTCACCCCTTCTTTTCTGATATGTGCCGCTATTTCAAAATTCCCCTGGGCCAACTGACGCTGAATTCTATAAGGCTCCTCTGTGGATTTGTAGTGCTCTACGACGTATGCGAGCTATCCTGGTCTGCCCCTTTGTTCCACTGCTTCTTCACCCTTCGACAGCAGGAAGAAGGCTCATTCCGCTTCCAACCGTGCCTTCGAACTACTTTTTTCTCACCCTTACCGCCTCCTGAGATGAACTGGAGGAGCAAGTTTTTCTTTATTCAATTCCCTCATGAAGTAGAATGGCCCCTGCAATGGCAATCGCTCCTTCCCCTGACCCTGCCACTAGGGGAGTTTCATCTTGATACTGTTAGTTAGAGCCCTAGAGCCAATCATTTGATGATTGTTGTATGGACTCATTGTATCATATTCTTGTATATTAATAAAGACATTTGTTTTGGATATTATACTTACTTGTATTGGTGCCAAATAACTAAGTATAATAGCGTTCTTGAGTAGAGGGTTCTTACCTATATCAATCGGTTAGTTGAACCGATAGTGAGATGATATAGGGAGCACTACTCTTAATCATTCCTAGTCGAGTATTAACATTCAGGGACAATGTTAATACGACGAGACTAGCATGTAGGTCAACTCGATGACTTTATCTCACAAGTCATGGATATAGAGATATCAAGTTGACACATGGGTATGCATTGAAGAATGTATATTGAATGACCCGCCATGAGAAAGTATCATGGATCGTTATATGAGTGTCATATACTTTCTCATGTGGCTATTAGTATGACTACTAGTCCTTGGACATGAAGTCACCATGGATCCCTACATAAGGAGTTATGTACTTTGGCTTCGTCAAACGTCACCCGTAACTGGGTGGACTATAAAGGCGATTACTGGTATGTAATGAATTATGTAGAGGGATGTGAGTGATGTAGATGGGATCTATCCCTCCTATATGACGAGAGCGACATCAATATTCTTGATAGAGTGAGACCACGAAGTGCATGGCCATGCCCAAATGAGTCAATATGAGATATTGAGCTCATTTGATTGAGTGAGTCTACTTGGAGATTAAGATTTAGATTGATTAGAGGTTGACACGGTCTATGTCTCATATTGATCAATCTAGATGTCTAAGATAGAAGGACACTTGTCATATATTGTGAGGAGTCACAATTAGTAGTCACATGATGATGTTGGATCTCAACATTCTTATAACTTGGGTAGTAATGATGTGTTGCTAGATACCGCTCATTACTTATGCTTCTAAATGGGTTTAGGAGCATTGCCAACGTTATAAGAACCTATAGGGTCACACACAAAGGATAATTAGATGGAGATTAGGTTCATATGATGAACCAAGAGGATTAGATTCATGTGATGAATCAAATTAGATTAAAAGTAATCCAATTGAACTAATTGAGTTGGACTCAATTTGATTCATGTGTTCAATGAGTCTAATTTAGATTATGGCTCATTGAATCAATTTAATTAAATGAATTAGATTCATTATATTAAATTGGCTTGAATCAAATGGTTGGATTTGATCAACCATGGGAGTTATAATGTCAAGTTTGACTTGACTTGAGAGGAAGAGGAAGAGTCAAGTTTGACTTGACTATTTGCCACCTCATTTGTGAGTTGGCATTAGGAGGACTAATGATGATGTGTCACATCATCATAGTTGGCACAAGTGTGTGCCCACCTCATGGAAGTTATAAATCTTCTCTTTAATGGCCACATTAAATGAGAATGGAGGTTACAACTCCATTGTGGTCGGCCACTTATTGTGGGTAAAAGAGTTGATTTTTTTATTCAAGGCATTCACTCCATCTTCTTCCTCTTGCTCTCAATTTTCTTCTCCCTCTCCTCTCTTGGCCGAACACTCCATAGGTGCTAGCACACCTTTTTGTTTGGCCTCTCCACCTAGTTTGTTTGTGTGGATACTTCTAGAGGATCGTACGCTTGACGATCTCGAGATCCGGCGAACCGTTGGACGAGCGGGATTGCGAAGGGCATCGCATCGAGGATAACTCCCTTCTCTAGTATAGATCTAGGCTTTAGTACTCGAAAATTTTTGTTTATAAACTTCGCACGGATCCGGTGGCATGGGAGATTCGGGGTTTTCGCAATGCGAAAAAGCAATTTTTGCGGCCCGAAAATCCCAACAGTGGTATCAAAGCCACGTGCGAAGCGTGTACGAGTTTAGTTTGCATTTTTATGAAAAATGTAGGTTCTGTAACTTTCTGTAAATTTAGGTTTTTTATGGTTTTTATGGGTATTTTTCTAGTAGAAGCGAAGCACAAGTGTTTTGACACTTGTAAGCTTCGACTACCGAGAAGATTTTTCTGAAACGGCAAGGTTTCACCCCAAATATTTTTGGGACAGCGGGCTAAGGCACTGTAGGATCGCTAAGGAACACTCGCGATGGTTAGATCGCGGGTAGGGCGCTGGCCCTGGCCCCGCAAGGGGATTCGTTCCGCGATTGCGCCCGAAAACCGCTAAACGGGACCGCTAGGAATTTTTTCTCATAAAAAATATAAAAAATAGTATTAAAATTACAGAAAATTATGGAAATTACATAATTTAGAATTATGTATAATTTGTGATGGTCATGGCCCAAAAAGACCCAATTTGATTGGTATATTTGTGTTGTAATTCATAATACGGCATGCGTGCCATCATGTGGTTGTGTGTGCTGTATACTTGATACGCGACCTGCGCGTCGTGCCTTTCTCCATTTATTCTTGTTATAAATTAGTTTAGACTCGAATATAACTTGAGTTTCAAAATTGTAATGTACAAAATTGGAGCCGTGGAAGGTCCACTCGAGACGGAGTTACGAGGAGGGCGCGAGCAACACAAGGTGGTCAAAGGGAGGAGCTTGAGAAGCTGTTGACCCTAGGTTGACCATCCGATCTTCTCATTGACTTGAGAAGATCGTAGTACAGCCATGACTAATCACAAATAGTATAATTAATTGCTTGTGTGTGTGTATTTGATGCATGCTAGTAAAGTAGTTAATTAGCGCCTTAACGATTAGATTAGATCTAAATCGTGTACAAGATGCACCCTACGATTAGATTAGATCTCAATCGCATCAACTCTAAAATGTCTACCATGCTGTGATACCTATCACTACCTCGATAACATGTGTTGTTGAATCTGCCAAAGCATAGCAACACATATTATCTTGGTAGGGTACGGAGGGGCAATCTTGGTCCCGCCTATCAACGCATGGGTGAGTAGAGACTCAATTTGATTGAGTACAACTAGTTAAATCGAGTTTAACTGTAGGCATTCTTCCAACGGTTGGAAAGATAGGACATAAATTAGATTTATATTAATTCTTGGGTGTATTAGCCAAAGCTAACTCAAGTTTTAATATAACTACGGATAATGATCCTATAAACAAGAGTTGCATAGAGATGTAATTGGTAAATCGTTACCTACCGATCATACTAAATCTTGGGCGTATTAGCCAAAGCTAACTCAAGGGTTAGTATGATATGGATCTTGTCCCACATGAATTATAGAATTCAGTGGGAGCATCATTTAATTATAGGCCTAATTAAATAATTACTAGAATATGATGTTTATTTATTTTCTGTATTTTTCTGTTGTAGATAACCATGACGTCGAATACGAACTCTTTCTCCCTACGTTTTGTCCTTGAGAAGGACAAGCTCAATGGAGCAAATTTCCTAGACTGGTACAGGAACCTGAGAATAGTTCTCACCCAAGAACGTAAATTTTATGTTCTGGAGTAGCCCATTCCGGAGGCTCCTCCTGCCACTGCCACGCGAGCTGACCGAGATGCTTACAAGAAGCATCAAGTTGATGCATTAGATGTGTCCTGTCTAATGCTCGCGACCATGAACTCTGAGCTTCAAAAGCAACACGAGTTGATGGGCGCTTACGATATGGTTGAACATATTCATCAACTGTATCAAGGACAAGCGAGGCACGAGAGATTCGAGATCTCTAAGGCACTATTTCAGTGCAAGATGTCAGACGGGGCTCCCGTAGGTCCATATGTGCTCAAGATGATTGGGTACATAGAAAACCTACAGAGGTTGGGATTCCCGCTTGGCCAAGAGCTGGCCACTGACCTGATCTTGCAATCCTTGCCGAATAGCTATAGTCAATTCGTTCTTAACTATAACATGAACGAAATTGACAAGTCACTGCCCGAGTTAGTATGGCTGAGCTCAACCTTAAGAAGGTTAAGCCCAACTCTGTTCTGATGGTTCAGAAACATAAGGGCAAGGGCAAGCCCAAAGACAAGGGAAAGTCCCAAGCCAAGGGCAAAGGCAAGGCACTGAAGCCTAAAGGAGGGGTCACCAAGGATGCTACCTGCTTCCACTGCGGTCAGACCGGGCACTGGAAGAGGAAGAAGCGAAGTGAGACTTCCACTTCAGGTATATATGTTATAGAAGTCAATCTATCTATTTCTTCATCATAGGTATTAGATACCGGATGTGCTTCTCACATTTGTACTAATGTGCAGGCACTGAGAAATAGTAGGGCATTGACAAAGGGTGAGGTGGACCTACGAGTAGGCAATGGAGCACGGGTTGCTGCTGTTGTTGTAGGAACTTATCATCTATCTCTGCCCTCTGGGCTTGTATTAGAATTAGATGAATGTTGTTATGTGCCTGCTTTAACTAAGAACATAATTTCAGTTTCTTGTTTAGACAAGATAGGTTTCTCTTTTATAATAAAGAACAAATGTTGTTCTGTTTATTTAAAAGATATGTTCTATTGTAGTGCACCTCTGATGAACGGACTCTACATTCTAGACCTTGAAAGCCCTATCTATAACATAAATACCAAGAGGTTCAAGTCAAATGACTTGAACCAAACCTATCTCTGGCACTGTCGCTTAGGTCATATAAATGACAAGCGCTTATCCCAGCTCCATAAGGATGGTTTGCTAGACTCATTTGATTTTGAATCTTATGAGACATGCGAGTCATGCCTACTAGGCAAGATGACCAAGACTCCCTTTAGTGGACACAGCGAAAGAGCGACTGATTTGTTATAGTGATGTATGTGGCCCTTTCAATGTCGCTGCTAGAGGCGGTTATAGGTACTTCATCACATTTACTGATGACTTCAATAGATATGGTTATGTGTACTTGATGACACATAAGTCTAAATCCTTTGAAAAGTTCAAAGAATTCAAGAATGAAGTACAGAACCAACTTGGCAAGAGTATTAAGATACTTCGATCAGATCGAGGTGGAGAATACCTTAGCCATGAGTTTCGTGACTATCTAGCTGAGTGTGGGATTCTATCCCAACTCACTCCTCCTGGAACACCACAGTGGAATGGTGTATCTGAAAGGAGAAACCGTACTCTATTAGATATGGTACGGTCTATGATGAGTCACACAGATCTTCCTACATTTCTTTGGGGCTATGCTCTAGACACGGCAGCTTTTATACTCAACCGAGTTCCATCCAAGGTCGTGATAAAGACACCATATAGGATATGGACTAGGAGAGATGCCCAGATGTCTTTTATGAGGATTTGGGGTTATGAGGCTTACGTTCGACGTCAAGTCTCAGACAAATTAGGACCCAAATTCGACAAGTGCTACTTTATTAGATATCGCAAGGAAACTAAGGGATATTACTTCTACATTCCCAATCAGCACAAGGTAGTTGTGGCAAAGACTGGGGTCTTTCTAGAAAGGAACTTTGTTTCTAGAAAGACTAGTGGGAGTACGTTCGATCTTTAAGAAGTTCAAGATGCGGATCATAGCACTGAAGCCTCGATGGAAGTTGAACTGGAACCACAAAGTGTTGTTGATGATGTTGTTCCACAAAGAGTTGAGGAACAACAACCAGTTCAAGTAGACATATCTCTTAGCAGGTCTGATAGGGTATGTCGTCAGCCTGAGAGATACTCATTTCTCTTGTCTGACCATGATGACGTTGTGCTCATAGAGGATGAGCCCACCTCCTATTAGGAAGCTGTGATGAGACCAGATTCCGAGAAATGGCTAGAAGCCATGAGATCCGAGATGGAATCCATGTACACTAACCAAGTATGGACTTTGGTTGATCCACCTGAAGGCGTAAAACCCATTGGGTGTAAGTGGGTCTTTAAGAGAAAGACTGACATGGATAGACTTATCTATAAGGGTCACTTGGTAGCTAAAGGTTTCAAGCAGATTCATGGCATTGACTATGATGAAATCTTTTCTCCAGTAGCGATGTTTAAGTCTATTCAGATCATGCTTGCTATTGAAGCATACCATGACTATAAGATATGGCAGATGGATGTCAAAACTACGTTTCTGAATGGAAACCTACTCGAGGATGTATACATGACACAACCTGAGGGTTTTGTAGATCCACAACATACTAGCAGAGTATGCAAGCTGCATAGGTCCATTTATGGACTAAAGCAAACTTCTTGGAGCTGGAATCCTCGATTCGATGATGCGATCAAACAGTTTGGTTTCATTAAGAATGAAGATGAACCTTGTGTCTACAAGAAGGTTGTAGGGGACATAGTTGTCTTCCTCATATTGTATGTAGATGACATACTACTCATTGGGAAGGACATCCCTTTACTTCAGTCTGTCAAAACCTGGCTAGGGAGTTGTTTCTCAATGAAGGACTTAGGTGAAGCATCCCGCATTCTAGGGATACAGATCTATAGAGATAGATCTAAGAGATTGCTTAGCCTAAGTCAGAGTACATATATTGATAAGGTACTTCTACGGTTTTCCATGCAGAACTCCAAGAAGGGATTTCTACCGATGTCACATGGTGTGAGTCTTTCGAAGACTCAAGGTCCCTCTTCTAGAGAGGAGAGAGATCGCATGGATCAGATCCCTTATGCCTCAACCATAGGATCTATCATGTACGCCATGCTATGTACTCGTCCTGATGTCTCGTATGCTTTGAGCATGACGAGCAGATACCATTCAGATCCAGGTGAAAGTCACTGGATAGCGGTCAAGAATATTCTTAAGTACTTAAGAAGGACTAAAGAATATTTCTTGATATATGGAGGCGATGACGAGCTAGCTGTTAAGGGTTACAGTGATGCCAGCTTCTAGACCGACCAGGACGATTATCGATCGCAGTCAGGGTTCGTGTTTTGCATAAATGGCGGTGTTGTGAGCTGGAAGAGTTCGAAACAGGACACAGTAGCTGATTCTACGACAGAGGCCGAATATATTGCTGCATCAGAAGCAGCAAAGGAGGCAGTTTGGATCCGCAAGTTCATCACTGAACTTGGGGTGGTTCCTAGCATTGCTGACCCTATTGAGCTCTATTGTGACAATAATGGAGCTATAGCACAGGCGAAGGAACCTCGCTCACACCAGCGGACCAAACACATACTACGGTGCTTCCATCTCATTCGAGAGATTATCGACAGAGGAGATGTGAAGATTTGCAGAGTACCTACAGAGGCTAACATCGCAGATCCCTTGACCAAGGCTTTGGCACAGAGAAAACATGATGGTCACACTAGGTCATTGGGGCTTAGAGCCTACACTGATTAACACTAGTGCTAGTGGAAGATTGTTAGTTAGAGCCCTAGAGTCAATCATTTGATGATTGTTGTATGGACTCATTGTATCATATTCTTGTATATTAATAAAGGCATTTGTTTTGGTTATTATATTTACTTGTATTGGTGTCAAATAACTAAGTATAATAACGTCCTTGAGTAGAGGATTCTTGCCTATATCAATCGGTTAGTTGAACCGATAGTGAAATGATATAGGGAACACTACTATTAATCATTCCTAGTCGAGTATTAACATTCAGGGACAATGTTAATGCGACGAGACTAGCATGTAGGTCAACTCGATGACTTGATCTCACAAGTAATGGATATAGAGATATCAAGTTGACACATGGGTATGCATTGGAGAACATATACTGAATGACCCGCCATGAGAAAGTATCATGGATTGTTATATGAGTGTCATATACTTTCTCATGTGGCTATTAGTATGACTACTAGTCCTTGGACCTGAAGTCACCATGGATCCCTACATAAGGAGTTACGTACTTTGGCTTCGTCAAACGTCACCCGTAACTGGATGGACTATAAAGACGATTACTGGGTATGTAACGAATTATGCAGAGGGATGTGAGTGATGTAGATGGGATCTATCCCTCCTATATAACGGGAGCGACATCAATATTCTTGATAGAGTGAGACCACGAAGTGCATGACCATGCCCAAATGAGTCAATATGAGATATTGAGCTCATTTGATTGAGTGAGTCTACTTGGAGATTAAGATTTAGATTGATTAGAGGTTGGCACGGTCTATGTCTCATATTGATCAATCTAGATGTCTAGGATAGAAGGACACTTGTCATATATTGTGAGGAGTCACAATTAGTAGTCACAAGGTGATGTTGGATCTCAACATTCTTATAACTTGGGTAGTAATGATGTGTTGCTAGATACCGCTCATTACTTATGCTTCTAAATGGGTTTAGGAGCATTGCCAACGTTATAAGAACCTATAGGTGTTGGTGCGGTTAGCACTAACGATTTAACCCAGGTTTTGATAAATGACAAATAGGTTAAGTTAGTTTTGTTGTTGTCTGACACTTTGATCGAGTGTGCAGGAGAAGTCCAGACAAGTCGACGGGCTGACCGGATGTCTGGCACGAAGTCCAGCTAGGTCGACGGGCTGACCAGATAGCTGGCGAGAAGTCCAAGCGGGTCGACGGGCTGACCAGACGTTTGGCGAGAAGTCCAGCTAGGTCGACGGGCTGACCGGATAGCTGGCGAAAAGTCCAGACGGGTCGACGGGCTGACCGGACGTCTGGCAGGTAAGTTAGGTAAGTCACTGGAGGGGAGTGACTGCGAGGACGCGTTCCCGGCAAGGGAACATTAGGCGTCGATCCGGCTTAGATCCATTTCGAATATCTAAGTCGAGATCGTGACTAGATTCCGGTCTCGGAAAGACGGAATCTAAGTCATATTATTTGTGCTAATTCATACTATTATAGAATGTGCTAACAATCTATGTTGCAGGTTATATATTGCCTCGGACTAACTTTGTTTTGCAGGAAAAGGGAGTTTTCTGGAACAAGGTGGTCCGGGCGCCCGGAGGGGATCCGGGCGCTCGAAAGGCAAATTATATCCAGCCGAGTCGTCGCCACGTGGAGCATCACGGTTTGTGCAGCTACGTCACATTCCAGGCGCCCGGAAGGAATCCAGGCGCCCGGAGCAACATATAAAAGAAGCCCCAGGCAGGAGCTTCAGATCAATCATCAATCTGAGAACTCTTCTACTGCTGGTCCTGCTGCTCTACGTTCCTGCGACGCCGACAAAGCTCCGACAAAGTGCTCCTTCGGTTTTTGGTTTATATCTTTGTCGGTATTACTTTGTTTCATTAGCATTTCCTGTATTCATCTTGTAACTATATTCGAATTGCTAGTGATTGCCCAACGAAAGTGGTCAAGGACCACGGGCAGTGGTCAAGGACCACAGGCCTTCGAGTAGGAGTCGTCACAGGCTCCGAACGAAGTAAAAAAATAACTGTGTTCATTTACTTTTCCGCTGCGCTTATACTCGGTGTTTTTTCGAATCGATATTCACCCCCCCTCTATCGAATCTAACGGTCCTACAAGTGGTATCAGAGCAGGTACCGCTCTGATTTGGTGCAACCGCTCTGAGTAGGTACCGCCTTTCGTTTTTTTCCCTCCAAAACGATTTTTGAAAAATACATCGTCATCTTTTCACCATTGTTTAGTATTTAAAAAATATTACATTTTCAAAATTTTGAAATAATATTTTTTCAAATATTTTATTATTATTTTATTAATATTTTATTAATTTTTTCCGAAAATAGTGAAATATTATTTTTTTTAGCACTACTAATCCAAGACCAAGTCTTGGGATTTTTTTTCTGTTTCTCTGTGTGCAAGAAAAATGACTCTTCAAGAAGGACGGAACCCCCACGAACCACCACCATACGATCAAGATTTCAACTATTGGAAGCGATTAATGGAATGCTTCTTAGGAAGCGTAAACTTTGATTATTGGTTGATATTGAGAAAACCTTCTCAGAACTCAGAACTAAACACAAATGTAAGTAAAATCATTTGTAATATTTTACCTAACAATGTTTTATGCAGAGTAAAAAAGTACAAAGATGCACATGAGCTTTGGACCCAATTGATCAAACTTCACGAGGAGCCGATGGAGCTCGAGGATCAAGTAAAAATCGAATCCGAACTCGGGTTAGATCCAATTGAAAAGCCTATTGAATTAGGCGTTGCGCTCAAGGTTAGTGATATTTACCAAAATACCCCTGCTAATAGTAGTTTAAAAAATATGAGCATTGATCTGATTATTTCAGAAAATATATGTGAAAATAATGTAGTTGACAATAATTACAAAAATACCCCTAGAATATTATCTGATAAAACAAATCCAATTAATTTAAAAAATTCAAACTTGAACCTAAACAAATCTGAAAACTCAAATGATAGAGATGACAAGGTCAATATTGATCTAGATAAAATTAATAAATTATTTAATAATCTAGACAATATTAATCTAGAAAATTCTATCCAAACCCAAGATAATTTAATTAATAAAAAATTAAATTTTAATGAGAAGAATAATCTAATAAATTCCACTAATTATATCAACTTAAAAAATAAAGAAAATATAAGAATAAAATCAAACACTTTGATAAAATCAAAACTAAATTTAACAAAATTAAAGTTAAATGTTAAAAATAACATATTAAATAAAGATAATCTGAAAAATTCAAAATTAACAATTAATAAAAGGTTAAAAGATAAACCTTTAAGGAAATATAATTCAAACAATTTAATTAATTCAAGTTTAAAAATGAATAAAAACTTAAACTTTAAAAATAAGCTATTAAAGCAATTAACTTAATAAAAGTGAAATTGAAAGAAAATTTAAATATTAAATACATTATCTTAAAGAAAGATAATTTGACTAATTTAATTAATTCAAAATTAAAAACTTGAATCTAAATTATAAATTAAACATTAAATTTTAACCAAAACTTAACTATAATAAACCCAGAACTAAAAACTAAATTAATGGTCAATAATTCAGGGGGAGGCTCCAGAATAGCCGACACCTCCAAAACTAACCTACCCGACAGGGTAACCCTAACCAACCTACCCGAAAAGGTTAACCCCAACCAACCTACCTGGCAGGGTAATTAGGACTAGTTAAAGAGGGTTCAAGTTTAACTTGAATCATGGTACTGGTGAAGTTTTTTGATGATAGTACGTTGGGGAAGCTTGGGCATCGCATGTCTAGAAAGATATGGCTTCATTCTGGTGCATTTGGCCAAGTGGAACCGACCGAAGCTACCTTTAAATGGATCCTAACTAGTTAGACCAAGGTATAATACTAAGCTCCGTGGATAGGACTATTCGGAAAACCTCGAAAGGTTGGTTACTTCTAATGACGTCCAAGTGACTCACCAAGCTTAGAAATTTATCCGAAGAATGCCTATTTGTTGAGACCAAAGCTAAACCTGAATCTAACACAAGTTAAACCAAACTCTGTAATTAAATCTAATTCATCTCACAAAATTATAAGATTCCCTGATTGATAATCTAGATCGGGTGAGATGAATAAGGATTAAATTAATTAATTTTCAAACGAAATTTAAATTAATTAAAATTAAATTTTGAATTTCAAATTAAATTAAAATTAATTAAAATTAAATTTTGAATTTCAAATTCAAATTAAATTAAAATTAATTAAAATTAAATTTCGAATTTCAAATTAAATTTTGAATTTCAAAGTAAATTAAAATTAATTAAAATTAAATTAAATTAAATTAAATTAAATTAAATTAAAATTAAATTTTTCTAAAAATCTATTTTAAAAATTAAACTTAATTTTTTTAACTTAAAAATTTATTTTAAAACTTAATTTTTTTTTAACTTAAAAATTTATTATTTTAACTTAAAAATTTATTTTAACCTAAAAATTATTTTAACTTAATTATTTAAAAAAAAAATTTAAAAAAAAAAAATCTTTTAAAAATTCTTTTAAAAACTTTTAAAACTTATTTTAAAAATTCTTTAAAAACTTTTTTAAATATTCTTTTAAAAACTTTCTTAAAAAATTCTTTAAAAACTATTTTAAAAATTCTCTAAAAAAAAAACTATTTTCTTTAAAAACTCTTTTAAAAATTCTTTAAAAACTCTTTTAAAAATTCTTTAAAAACTATTTTCAAAATTCTTTAAAAACACTTTTAAAAATTCTTTAAAAAGTATTTTAAAAATTCATTAAAACTCTTTTTTTTAAAAAAAATTATTTAAAAAAATATTTTAAAAATTCTTTAAAAACTTTTTTAAAAATTCATTAAAAACTTTTTTAAATATTCTTTTAAAAACTTTCTTAAAAAATTCTTTAAAAACTATTTTAAAAATTCTTTAAAAAAAAATATTCTTTAAAAAACTATTTTAAAAATTATTTAAAAACTCTTTTAAAAATTATTTAAAAAGTATTTTAAAAATTCATTAAAACTCTTTTTAAAAAATATTTTAAGAATTCTTTAAAAAAAATTTTAAAATTATTTAAAAACTTTTTTAAAAAATTCTTTTAAATTTTTTTTTTAAAAAATTCTTTAAAAACTATTTTAAAAATTCTTTAAAAAAAAATATTTTAAAAAATTCTGTAAAAAACTATTTAAAAATTCTTTAAAAACTATTTTAAAAATTCTTTAAAAACTATTTTAAAAATTCCTTAAAAAACTATTTTAAAAATTCTTTAAAAAACTATTTTAAAAATTCTTTAAAAACTATTTTAAAATTCTTTAAATTTTTTTAAAACTCTTTTAAAAATCATTTTATTTTAACTTAAAAAATATTTTTAAAATCATTTTAACTTAAAAATTATTTTAACTTAAAATTATTTTAACATAAAAATTATTTTAATTAACTTAAAAAATATCTTTAAAATTATTTTAACTTAAAAATTTTTCAAAACTTTTAAAAATCATTAAAAAAAAACTATTTTAAAAATCATTTTAAAACTATTTTAAAAAAAATTATGTATCATTTTGAAAAATTCTTCTTATTTTTTTTCTCTAATAAAATTCTGTTAACTTAAAAAATAGTAATATTAATAAATTATTTTCACTTTAAAAATTATTATTTTGACTTTAAACTCATTTTTAATCTTAAACATCATTTTAACCTTAAAATTATTTGTTAATTTAACTTAACTTAAAATTAAAACTTAAATTACAATTAAAATTAAAAATTCTTAACTTAAACTTAAAATTAAACTTAAACTTAAATTAACCACTAATATTAATTTAAATTTAAAATCAAAACTGAATCAAACGTATGTTAATTGACATAAAATATATTATAAAAATCATTTTAAATTCCTTTTAAATGCTGTTTTAGAAATCCCTTTAAAAAAATAAATAAATAAAAAATAATAATAATAATAATTATAACTAACACTTTTATTGACCAACTCAATTAGGTAATATGAAATTTTAATTATTTCTCTAAGTATTAAATTATTAAATCAAGTAAAAACTAATCAATAAATTATTGATAATGCTTAACTGTTATTGAATTAATAAAATCTTATCTTATTTAACCTTAAACTAAAGTTAAGCGCAATCTAAAATTAATTAATAATTGATTAATCAAATTTAAATAAACAGTTATACCAAGGATACAGAGATAATAATATAAGTGTTACTAAATTAGACAAATGTGTTAGGGCTTTTGAAATTTAACACAACCAAACCTTATTATTAACTTAAGGGAGAGATATTAAATTAAGGGGAGTAACCAATTCAGGGGGAGGTTCAATTTTTTCTTTTTAAATCCCCTAGAAAATTTAATAAATTAAAGGAGAGTAATAAATTAAAGGAGTATCAAATTCAGGGGGAGAAATAAAACTACTTTAGTTTTCCAAATTGAATTTTAAACTTAATTTTGAAAATCAAAGTTTAAAAACAACTTGTTTAAAATTGTGAAATTTTTTTAAATCACAAACTTTTTATCCTTTTTACTTAGTCTTTGAAAACTGAATTTTTCAAGTATTTTAAACCATGGTTTTGAAACTAGTACTTTTAAACTTTGAAAATTTGATTTTGGAAAACAAATTTTACAAAAACATTCTAAAAATATGATCTTACTTTTACCAAACTCCTTTGAAAACTAAAAGTAAAGATTTAAATTTAATTTAACTTTACTTTGAAAATTGTCCTGAATCTAGTTCTTAAAATTTGATTTTACTTAATTTTGACAATTTGATTTGAAAGTTAAATTTTACAAAAATTAGTTTAAAAAAAAATTATTACGTTGTTATTGAAAATTATGGAAATTAGATTTTTCAAACTTAGTTTTGGAATTTTGGTTTTGAAAACTTATGTTTGAAAAGCGTTTCAAAGTTGAAACTTGTTTTGAAAATTTAAACTTGATCTTGAAATTTAGACCTTATACACTCATGATTTAAAAAGTTGACTATTGAAAATTAAACTTTCCAAATTTAGCTATATCAAATGAGCCTTAAAAATTTATTTTGGCAAATTTAATCTCCCTTGTTTAATTTTTGCTGTGTTTTGAAAAATTGAAGTTGAAAATCAATTTAACCCAAGTCAACTTTAAATTAAGTCAACTTTATCAACTGTAAATTTTTACTTTTCAAAAATTCAACTTTTCTCCCCCAAGTCAACTTGTTTTTTTTTTATTTAAAAATTGTACTTTTATCCTTGAAGTTTGAACCAAACTCAGTTATTCTTCAAGATTAGGTGTTATTATTTTCAGTAACTCTACACTATGATTGTTTACCGTTGTTTTTTGATGAATGCCAAAGGGGGAGGGTTAGGCGGTTAAGTTAGATAAACCAATTTAAAAACACTAAAACTAACTTTAAAACCGATGTACCTGTTTTTACGTTCTTTCACTAACTTAACCAGGTTGTCATTCTATCAAAAAGGGGGAGATCGTTGGTGCGGTTAGCACTAACGATTTAACCCAGGTTTTGATGAATGACAAATAGGTTAAGTTAGTTTTGTTGTTGTCTGACACTTTGATCGAGTGTGCAGGAGAAGTCCAGACAGGTCGACGGGCTGACCGGATGTCTGGCACGAAGTCCAGCTAGGTCGACGGGCTGACCGGATAGCTGGCGAGAAGTCCAAGTGGGTCGACGGGCTGACCGGACGTTTGGCGAGAAGTCCAGCTAGGTCGACGGGCTGACCGGATAGCTGGCGAGAAGTCCAGACGGGTCGACGGGCTGACCGGACGTCTGGCAGGTAAGTTAGGTAAGTCACTGGAGGGGAGTGACTGCGAGGACGCGTTCCCGGCAAGGGAACATTAGGCGTCGATCCGGCTTATATCCATTTCGGATATCTAAGTCTAGATCGTGACTAGATTCCGGTCTCGGAAAGACGGAATCTAAGTCATACTATTTGTGCTAATTCATACTATTATAGAATGTGCTAACAATCTATGTTGCAAGTTATATATTGCCTCAGACTAACTTTGTTTTGCAGGAAAAGGGAGTTTTCTGGAACAAGGTGGTCCGGGCGCCCGGAGGTCCGGGCGCCCGGAAGGGATCCGGGCGCCCGGAAGGCAAATTATATCCAGCCGAGTCGTCACCACGTGGAGCATCACGGTTTGTGCAGCTACGTCACATTCCAGGCGCCCGGAAGGGATCCAGGCACCCGGAGCAACATATAAAAGAAGCCCCAGGCAGGAGCTTTAGATCAATCATCAATCTGAGAACTCTTCTACTGCTGGTCCTGTTGCTCTACGTTCCTGCGACGCCGACAAAGCTCCGACAAAGTGCTCCTTCGGTTTTTGGTTTATATCTTTGTCGGTATTACTTTGTTTCATTAGCATTTCCTGTATTCATTTTGTAACTATATTCGAATTGCTAGTGATTGCCCAAGGAAAGTGGTCAAGGACCACGGGCCTTCGAGTAGGAGTCGTCACAGGCTCCGAACGAAGTAAAAAAACAACTGTGTTCATTTACTTTTCCGCTGCGCTTATACTCGGTGTTTTTTCGAATCGATATTCACCCCCCTCTATCGAATCTAACGGTCCTACAATAGGGTCACACACAAAGGACAATTAGATGGAGATTAGGTTCATATGATGAACCAAGAGGATTAGATTCATGTGATGAATCAAATTGGATTAAAAGTAATTCTAATTGAACTAATTGAGTTGAACTCAATTTGATTCATGTGTTCAATGAGTCTAATTTAGATTATAACTCATTGAATCAATTTAATTAAATGAATTAGATTCATTATATTAAATTGGCTTGAATCAAATGGTTGGATTTAATCAACCATGGGAGTTATAATGTCAAGTTTGACTTGACTTGAGAGGAAGAGAAAGAGTCAAGTTTGACTTGACTATTTGCCACCTCATTTGTGAGTTGACATTAGGAGGACTAATGATGATGTGCCACATCATCATAGTTGGCACAAGTGTGTGCCACCTCATGGAGGTTACAAATCTTCTCTTTAATGGCCACATTAAATGAGAATGGAGGTTGCAACTCCATTGTGGTCGGCCACTTATTGTGGGTAAAAGAGTTGATTTTTTTATTCAAGGCATTCACTCCATCTTCTTCCTCTTGCTCTCAATTTTCTTCTCCCTCTCCTCTCTTGGCCGAACACTCCATAAGTGCTAGCACACCTTTTTGTTTGGCCTCTCCACCTAGTTTGTTCGTGTGGATACTTCTAGAGGATTGTACGCTTGACGATCTCAAGATCCGGCGAACCGTTGGACGAGCGGGATTGCGAAGGGCATCGCATCGAGGGTAACTTCCTTCTCTAGTGTAGATCTAGGCTTTAGTAAACTCGTACTCGAAAATTTTTGTTTATAAACTTCGCACGGATCCGGTGGCATGGGAGATTCGGGGTTTTCGCAACGCGAAAAAGCGATTTTTGTGGCCCGAAAATCCCAACAGATACCTCTTATATAGGGACTTCATCTCGCTTAGCAAGATGGCAATTGAACTTAATGCGCTTATTATCTGAGGAATTGTTGTCATATTTTCATCTGAGCTATCTTACTCCTGAAACACTTCACTCCCTAAGTAAGCTTCTTTTTTGGTTCTTTCATGACTTCCTGCGTGTTGTTTTGCCTACTATAACTGACCACCTACTCTGTCTTGTACAGCTGATGTTTTAACCCGTTCCTCAGAGGTTCAGTCTCTTCCTATAAGTGATATGTAGATAATGCAGCGTGGTCAAGTTATTCTAGAGAGGAGATCGCTCCCCTACTCGACTTCAACCCAGGTCGGTATGGCTACCTCTCCGAACCTCCGCCCCCATTTTCCCCGCAGAGCCTCGTCTACTGCCCAATCTACCTCCTCTGCTCATCCCAAGACTTCGTCTACATCTCGGCCTGCCGATCCTGTTCATCCCCAACCTACCACTACTGTTCATCCCCAGCCTACTGCTACTATTCATCCCCGGGCCTCGCCTATAGCCCGGCCATCCGTCCCGATACCTCTTCAATCAACTAATCCTTCTCGACCGACTTATAGCCCTAGTTGCGGCCATGGTCGAAGATCGACCAACGTCACCTATGACAGCCCTGCCTTCAGAGAAGCTTCTCAGGCAGCTCGTCGGGCACGTTCTATAAATGACCGCTCGGGTCGTGATGCCCCCTCCTCTTCCCAGCGCAGGGTTCGGCTACCTTCCGAAGATTCTGACTCAGATGACCAGCCTTTGGCTCAGAGACTTCGCCGCAGGGCCCCCAATCCTAGCCAAGACTCGGGCCCTTCTGCTGTTCCTCCTCCTTCGCCTCCGGTTGCAACCACTACTCCTATCCCGAGCCAGGCAGACGCTCCTGCTCCACGCGAGGTTCAGGCCGAGCCTCCGCTAGCTCAACCTTCCACCTCGCAACAGCACCCGAGCACCGAAGCTGGCCCATCAAATCGCCCTTCACCAACTACCTCACCTCCAGAGCCTTCTCATGTGCCCCCTTCAGCTCCTTCTGGCTCAGCTGCTGGACCTTCACAACCCCCACCACCTACTTATCATCATTATCGTACCACTGCCCCTTCTGAGGCTGAGTTAAGGTCACGACAAGATGTTACCACTACCTCCTTCACAATGAAAGGTCGTTTGGCCACTTTATGGGAAGAAAGTATGTAGCAGATGGAACTCTTGCCGTCACTTGCCCAAATGGATAGATTCTCAGAGCTGTATATCAAGGTAAGCTTCGATGATCCCCACAACTATTATCCTCCCCGCTCTTATCAGATATTTCCTTTATGTTCCAGGCTTGCACAGAGTCCCTGATAATAGATCAATCCTTCCATGTCGCTCATTACCCGAGCAAGGTGCTGCGGGACAGGGTAGCAGAATTGGAGCTGCAGTTAAATGACCCGGCGTAGGCTAGCCATGCCCTGAGAGCCGAAATAAAAGACCTGACCAGAAGGAATACCCATCTGGAAGTATCCTTGGCGCAGGCCAACCACAAGCTCAAAGATATTCAAGAAGAAAAAAGTCAGGTTGATGTCGTGCACCAGCAACACGTGGATCAACAAGCTTTGGTGCATCAACGAGCCATTGACCAGCTAACCTAGAAACTACGTGCCGTTGAAACCCTAACACAGGAGCAGAGCAAAATATTAGAATCCCAGACGGCCCAACTAGCGTCTCAGGGAGCAGAACTTCTGGTCGTCCGGGCTGAACTATCGCAAGCTCGCGCTACTACAGAGGGGGTATCCACAGCCCTGGCCGTCTATAAGGAAGGAGAGAATAACCACTGCCAACAGAGCCGCGACTTGTACCTGCGCTCTCCAGAGTTTTGTATTCAAGCAGGACAACGTTTCTCCTCAATGGTTATTTATGGTGCGGCTGGAGCTCTGCGACAACTCTACGAACAGAGCTACTTAAAATCAGCTCCTCCTGCTGAGTTTTTAGATCATGACCGGATCCTTAAAGAGATTCTGGATGATATTTTTACTCCTTTCAAATGATCATCACTGACTGCCTGTGCATAATGACTTAACAATTTCCTGTGAAATACTTTATTACTTTTCTTCCTACACATCCACTTGCACTTTAAGGTTTACTTTGCTAAAATTTCTTAGTTTATCGAAAGAAATATTAGGATATACAATTTCCGCTTTGACATATCCTCTCACCGCACTATCTGGTCTACTTTTAGCCCTGACCTGTTACCCCGGTTTGTCAAACATTTAACAACCCGACCTCTTCTTTTTTATATGATTCTTTAAACTCGGTAAGGTCGCAGGTAGTTGGCACTCCAAGGCTGATCTAACTTTTTGCCCTGGTTATCCTGTAAATAATAAGCTCTGGACGACAATTTTCTTGATAACTTTGTAAGGCACATCCCACTGTGGTGCTAATTTGGCCACGTCCCCCACGGGCTTAACTTGCTTCCAGACCAGATCTCCTTCCCCAAAGAATCAAGGAATTACTCTTTTGTTATAATTTTGCCTCATTCTTTGTCGGTAGGCCTCTAGTCGGGCTGCTGTCCTGTCGCGGATTTCACTAATGAGATTCAGCTCAGCCAGCCGTCGCTCTGCATTTTCTTCATCGTATAACGTCCTCCTGATTGACGGCACTCCAATCTCTATGGGTATTATCGCTTCGTTCTTATAAACTATATGGAATGGTGTCAGACCTGTACTTTCTCAAGGTGTTTACGATAGACCCATAGGATGCTCGACAGCTCTTCCACCCAGTTACCTCCCACATAATCCAGCTTAACCTTCAGACCTTGTAGCATTTCTTGATTAACCACCTCGTTCTGGCCATTGCTTTGCGAGTATGCCACTGAAGTGAAGGCTTGCGTTATGCCAAACCCCTTACACCAGGCTTGGATTTTTTTGCCCTTGAAATTACCTCCCATTGTCTGATACCAATTTGTGCGGAATATCGAACCTGCAAAGAATATTCTTCCATAGAAACCGGATGACAACATCTTCTGTGATCCTGGCCAGGGCCTCTGCTTCCACCCACTTAGAGAAATAATCCACCGCTACTAGTAAGAAGCGTTTCTGACCTGGGGCCATTGGAAATGGTCCTACAATATCCATGCCCCATTGATTAAAGGGACACGAGACTATAGACGTTCTTAGCAGAGCTGTTGGTCGGTGTGTCAAATTCTGATGTTTTTGGCAGGATAGGCAAGTATTTACCATCTTGTGAGCATCCCTTTGTAAAGTAGGCCAGAAATACCCAGCTAGGAGTACCTTGCGAGATAATGTCCGACCGCCTACATGATTGCCACAACATCCCAGATGTATTTCTCGTAAGTCTTGACCCGCCTCCTCCATACCCAGGCATTTGAGTAAGGTCCTAGAGAAGGACCTCTTGTATAGTTGATCCCCGATCATGACAT
The DNA here is from genome assembly GCF_018446385.1 of Zingiber officinale. Taxonomy (NCBI): domain Eukaryota; kingdom Viridiplantae; phylum Streptophyta; class Magnoliopsida; order Zingiberales; family Zingiberaceae; genus Zingiber; species Zingiber officinale. Next base: position 38,357,938 of record NC_055999.1, read on the forward strand.
ATGCATGGGCTTGTTTCCTGACCAGCCGTGATTCTTCTGGGTCATTCGGTAGGGTACCCTGCCTAAGATAGCTAATCATGGGTGCCCGCCAATCAATAGTTGCTTCCCTATTGTTTTGCAAATCTATCTGATCTATAAGGAAAGTTTGCGCCGTTGACTGGTCCAACACCCCCAAGTAGTTAAGGAACTGACCATCTTTGCTAGTTCATTCGCTTTCTCGTTCTCTGCCCTAGGGATCTTAGTTACTGTAACTTCTGCAAATTCTTTCTTCATCTTCTCATAAGCTTTCCGGTATACTTGTAACTTATCACAATTTATCATAAAGTTGTCGGCCACTTGCTGGGTTATTAGCTGGAAATCTGAGTAAATGATTACCCGGGCAGCCCCTACATGCCGGGCTGCCTGCAATCCTGCCAACAAAGCCTCATATTCTGCCTCATTGTTAGTGGCTCGGAAATTCAACCTGGCAGCCAACTGAAGTATATCCCCTTGGGGAGATATCAACAAAACACCGACTCCGCTTCCTTGGTGAGTTGCTAACCCATCCACATAGACCTTCCAGGTTTCTTCAGAGTTGGTCTGATGAATTTCTGTTAAAAAAATCTGCCAAGGCCTGTGCCTTGATGGCTGTGTGTGGCTAGTATTGTATGTCATATTCTCCTAGCTCCGTCACCCATTTGATAAGCCGACCTGCAACTTCTACATTAGTCAAGGCTCTTCCCATGGTGCTATTGGTCAGAACTGTGATAGGATGTGCCAGGAAGTAGGGTCTTAACCACCGAGCCATAAGAACCAATCCATAAACCAACTTCTCGAGGGTCGTGTATCGAGACTCAACTCCTTTTAATAGATGACTGAAGAAATACACTGGTCGTTGTACATTATCATGTTCTTTAACAAGCACAGCCCCTACGGCCTCAGGGGTGGCAGATAAGTAGACCCATAATGGTTCTCCAACAACCGGCTTAAATAAAGATGGCAGAGCCTCCAAATACTTCTTCAGCTCCTCAAAAGCTCAGGTACATTCTTCATCCCATTGGAACTTGGAGGCCTTCCTGAGCACTTTGAAGAAAGGAGCAGCTCGGTCTGCGAATCTGGAAATGAACCTTGACAGGTCTGTTATTCTGCCGACTAGCTTCTGTGTTTCCTTCAAATTCTGAGGAACTTGCATATCACGTAGTGCCCGAACTTTTTCTGGATTAGCTTCTATTCCTCGCTCGGTCACTAAGTAGCCCAAGAACTTTCCTCCTTTAGCTCCAAACAAGCATTTCAAGGGGTTCAGCTTCAGCCCATATTGGCGGAGAGTCTTGCAAGTCTCTTCTACATCCTTGATCAGATCCACGACTAAAGGGGACTTAATGAGTATATCATCAACATAAACCTCCACATTGCGCCCGATCTGCTCCCGGAAGATCTTGTCCATCATTCTTTGGTACGTGGCTTCTGCATTCCTGAGACCGAAGGGCATGACAGTATAACAGAAGGTACCATCAGCCGTAATGAAGCTAACCTTTTCCTGGTCCTCCACCGCTAAAGGGATATGATGATACCCCTGGTAGGCATCCAACATGCATATCCTCTCGCAACCGGCAGTTGAGTCCACCATCTGATCGATCCAGGGCAGAGGATAGCAATCATTGGGACTAGCTCGATTGAGATCTCGGAAGTCTATGCATACTCTCCACTTGTTGTTGGGCTTCTTTACTAAGACCACATTAGAGAGACAGGATGGGAACTGCACTTCTCGAAAGTGGTCTGCCTTCCTGAGCTGATCCACCTCGGCTCTGATTATTTTGTTCTGGTCAGATGAGAAGTTCCTTTTCTTTTGCTTGATCGGTCGGGAGTCCGGTAGTAGATGTAACTTGTGCTCTGCTACTTCAGGCTTGACCCCAGGTAACTCCTCCGTAGACCAAGCAAAAACATCCCGCTTGAGAGGAGGAGGCAGGTCGCTTGCCAAGCAAGTTAAACTTTCAGGGCGTTCAGTGTATAATTGCACCTCCTCCCAGGGGATGAGTTCTTCAGCCATAGGCAGAGGCTCTTCTTGGACAGCATGGGCGTCCCCATCTTGCATCCTTTGAGTTTTCCGAGCCTCCACCCGGACCATATCAATATAGCATCGGCGAGAGACTTTTTGCTCTCTCTTAACTTCCCCGACCTACTCGCCAACGGGAAATTTGATTTTTTGATGGAAGGTAGAAACAACAACTCTAAATTCATGCAGGGCGGGCCTTCCCAAGATGACGTTATAAGAGGAGGGGGAATCAACCACTATAAAAGTGCTCCTCCTAGTGCACACTAATGGCTCGGTGCCTAGAGATATGGCCAGCTTAATCTGACCCATTGGCTTTACTTCATTGCCTGTAAAGCCATATAGAGAGGTGGCCATGGGCTGGAGTTTAGTGGCATCGATTTGCATCTCCTCGAATGCAGTTCTGAACAAAATATTAACCGAGCTCCCGGTGTCAACGAAAACCCGAGCCACTCGGCTGTTGGCGATAATGGCCTTGATGATAAGGGCATCATCATGAGGCAGCTCCAGACCTTCCAGGTCTGCCGACCCGAAGTTGATGACAGGGCCAGAAGCTTGCTTCTGGCTACATCCAACAGTGTGGACCTCCAAGCGACGCACATGGGATTTGCGCGCTCTCCCCGAATCTCCATCAGTTGGCCCTCCAGAGATCATGCCAATCTCTCGGACGACGGTATTGCCTCTATTCTCGGCTTCCCGCGCTCCTTCTGGCTCTCCCCCTCGACCTGCTTGATGAGTATTGGGCCCGGCTAGGTCAGGGCGGGGTTGCCCGGCTTGTCCAGCTGCGGCTCGCTGCTCTTCCATCATCTTGAGTACTTGAGGGGCTAGCTCGGGCGAAGGTAAGCCTAACTCGGCAGCCCGCTTAGAGTCCCGAGTAACTGGAAACAATGATTAGTATCATGAGTACGAGATCGATGATAGGTGCAATACCGAGTGTTCTACGGTCCAGGTCGGGGAGCGTGCACAACTATGACGCGGGGGCTAGTCTAACCTCCGGCCCGAGATGGAAGGTAGGTCTGGCTTCCCCAGCGCGCGGAAGAGGTTGAGGAGGTGGTTGAGGTACCCTTCTTTCTGGCTTATTGGCAGATGGAGGTGGTCTCTCGGCTTTCCTCTGGGCCACTTGTGCTTCTTCCACCTTGATATAGCAAGCGATTTTTTCCACCATCTCATCAAAATTCCGAGCGAGATTTTTGATGAGATCCCTAAAGAATTCTCGCTCTCCTAATCCGTGGGAGAAAGCACTCATCAGAATCTCTGAAGTGGCAATGGGGACGTCCTGGGCCACTTTGTTGAAGCGATTGATGTAACTTCTTAAAGGCTCAGTCGGCTCTTGCTTAAGAGTGAAAAGACAATGATCAGTCTTCTGATATTTTTTGCTGCTAGCAAAACGACGAAGGAAGGTCATCTTGAAATCCAAGAAACATGTGATGGATCCTTGTGGTAACCCATCAAACCACTTTAGTGCCGAGCCAGATAGAGTATTTAAGAAAACTTGACACTTGACAGCATCACTATATTGATGCAATAAGGCTGCATTCTTAAACTTGCGTAGATGATCCTCCGGGTCTTTGCTCCCGTCATATTCCCCGATCGACGGGGCCCTGTAGCCCTTAGGTAAATTTTCGTTCAAAATCCTAGTTGAGAAGGGTACTCACTCATCCGAATCTTCTGGGAACACTTCCGGTATGATGAGAGCCTTCCCTTTCCTCGAGTCTCTGGGCAAGGAACTCTCAGCCATAGAAACTTGAGGCTGTTCTTTCTTAAGGCTGAGGCCATAGGGTCCTGGCTAATAATACCCCAAGTCAGGCTCGCGATAAGGAACCTGAGGAAACCCCTCGGGTTGTTTTCTCTTAGAGCCCCGATCTGAAACAGGGATGGGCTCCTTGGAAGCTTCAGCAGGAGCTTGGCGCGGTCGCAAGACAATTGCTTGTTTCTCGGAGGCCGCTCGCCTCTTGGCCTCCTTGAAGAGCTCGTATTCTCTTGCGGTCATGGTGAAGTTAATGCGGCCAGACTCTTCCATCTTCACGTTCTGGAACAGGTGGTTGTGTTCCCACAGACGACGTCAAATTTGATCCCGTCCTGAAACTGAGTCGGATGAAGGCGGGCCTCGATGTATTGGAGGTTGACGGAAAGTCACCGCGGAGTCCGATCTACCTGGCACCCTCCGGAAGAGTTCACACGGGCGGATGATAACCAGGATGATGACGCTACGACTCTGCGCACACTCAGACGAGCCCACGAGTCGTTAGAGGCCAGAAACCAGGGAAAAAGTCCCCGGGTCAGGCCCTCTGACGCTCAAGTCAGGTACTTTTTCCCCAGAAACACAGAGAAAGGACGAAAAGTAAAGACGAGTAAGAAATGACGAGTGAGCGTACCTGCATAAGGGACAAAGCTTCCCTTTTTATACTGCAACAGATATTTCTGGGGTCTGACGGGTGTCAGGGAATGTCGGCTTTCAGGCTTTGTCTGGCGGTGAATGACACACGACACCTCCTCATAGGCCGGTGGCAGAACCAAAGGGGTAATGAGCCCCGACTGTTAGCATATTCCCTGACACGCTGATTATTCTCTGACATTCTCTGACAGGCAGTTACGATTCCCTGGCTTGTTTGTCCTGTAGTGTCTGGACACTAGGTCTGTAATCCGAGGTCTGTATTACGACCTACTTCTGTCTATTGTTATCCATGGTTCGTATGTCCCAACCTATACGCTAGGTCTGTATTCCGACTTGCTTCTGTCTACTGTTATCCATGGTTAGTATGTCCCGACCTGTACACCAGGCTTGTATTCCGACCTGCACTTTCCGACCTGTCCGCCGGGTCTGTATTCTGACCTGCTTCTGTCTACTGTTATCCATGGCTTGTCCGTTCCGACCTGTACGCCCGGTCTGTATCCCGATCCGCTTTTGTCTGTTGTTATCCCTGATTTGTACTTCCCGACCTGTAAGCCAGGTCTGTATCCCGACCCGCTTCTGTCCTTCCTAATCCATGGTTTGTATGTCCCGACCTGTACGCTAAGTTTGTATCTCGACCCGCTTCTGTCCTTCCTAATCCATGGTTTGTATGTCCCGACCTGTACGCCAAATCTGTATTCCGACCTACTTCTGTCTGCTATTATCTATGGTTCGTATGTCCTGACCTGTACGCCAGACCTGTATTCCGATCTGCTTCTATCTAATGTTATCCATGGCTTGCACGTTCCGACCTATCCGCCAGGTTTGTATTCCGACCTGCACTTTCTGACCTGTCCGCTAGGTCGGTATTCTGACCTGCTTCTATCTACTGTTATCCATGGCTTGCACATTCCGACCTGTCCGCCAGGTCTGTATTCCGACCTGCACTTTCCGACCTGTCCGCCAGGTCTGTATCCCGGCCTTCTGTGTTTCGCCCGAGGCCTTTCCTTCTGTGCCTTTACCTGGCCTGTGGGCCCACTCCTTAGCTGTACCTGGCCTGTGGATCCAGTTCTCAGCTGTACCCGGCCTGTGAGCCCCATTCTTGATTGCTATCGAGGCTAGATCTGGTCCAACTTGGAATCATATCCTTTGACTGCCCCGTCAGCTGGGACTCTGACCACAGTCACGCAAGCTTGACTTCTGACTTCCATGGGGGCTAGACTTCTGACCTCCACGTAAGCTTGACTTCTGACCTCCACGTAAGCTTGACTTCTGACCTCCACGGGGGCTAGACTTCTGACCTCCACGTAAGCTTGACTTCTGACCTCCACGTAAGCTTGACTCCTGACCATCTTATGGTCTTGACTCCTAACCACATCATCTTACTGACTCCACAATCATGCACTGTATCATCATCGGAGGGATAAAACGCGGAGGAGAAGATGAGCAACATGCTTAAAGTCAACTCCATCCATTCTCCACTTATTACGATCGTTGTTTGTTAGATATCATAATCATATTTTCTTTTAATAGAGTGGTGCCTTTCAAATTATCAAATGACTATGATAGATAAATACTATTGATCTTAATCTATGCTAGGTTAAATGTGAATCTTGAAACCCTATTTTGCTAGTTGAAATGATTCGATAGATAGCATTACTTTTAACTTTGATGATTTTTATGTGTTCTGGGCGTAACATTGTTATATCTATAGCATTTTTTTTTTATCAAAATATAATTTCATTCCTTGCAAATGCGGATTAATTCGAATTATGTACACTTTATTATCGCTTATTCACACCTAGCTAGATTGTTTGATCTCACTTTGTCCACTACATGATTACAATTAATGTTTTGTCAAAAAAAAAAAAACCGTAATAGAAACTCTCTTATTACCCTAATAATCTAAAATTAATAATAATATCAATTTCTACGGGATATATTCACTCACGAGATCTGAGGTGATTTAGACCTTTAATTTAAATGACATAGAATTATGTTTTTGGAAAAAATATAATTTTATAATTTGTATATGCGCAAAAAAAAAAAAAAAAAAAAAAAACTTGAACTCTCTTAGTAACATCGTTTTCTATTCATGTGAATTGATATCATTTGAGCTTTTAGAAAACATAAATGATAGTTTAGTAGAAAATGATTTTATGTGAAATAGTTTGCTAACTGACCCAACTATATTTTATCAAAATATGATTTTGTATTTTATGACGCAAATAAGTTGAAATTCACAATAATAATAATCAAATCTTGCTCCACTAGGTGGGTATATACATGGATCATTCCATATCATTAGACTTTATCCCCTACTATATCATCATTTATATTCAAATAAATTTTATTCTATTTTATCATTGCTAACTAAATCTTATTTAATTTTCTTCCTTATTTAATGTACATATTTATTATAGTTTCACATTATTTAACCGGAGTATTTATTAGCTATCTAAGTATATCTCTATACCATCTTAAATGTGTTTTCTGAAATTTTTCTTAATAAATACAATTCTAACTTTCTCGTTAATATTTTAATTTCTTATTCTGTTTATACTCAAATGTTCATATATCTACCTTAACATCCTCATATATTGTAAAACTCTCTATAAGTTTTAGACATATTTTACGATCATAAATCACTTGACACTCTCCTTTATTTTAATAATTATATTTATATTTTATGTAAAATATCTTTCTCAATTCCTCCATACTCTAGCTAAAATGATCCTAAATACTTAAAACTCTCAATTATTGATAATATTGGTGCAAGAAACATCAGATGATTGAACCTAAATTTTGATTATGGCAAAGAGTTCAAAGTTAAGTGTTATTGTTATTCTAACAAGTTGAACTAAGTATGCAGGAAAGTCCTAAATGATCTTAGGCAAATGAAAGTCCTAGTTGAGGCTAGGTAGATGGAAATTCCTAGCTGCGGTTAGGTGACAAAGTCCTAGTCCAGGGAATTGGGTAAAGTCTTGGCGGATCAAGGGCGTTAGGCAAAATCCTAGGATCGATGATGCTAGGTGAAAGTCATGGGGGTCACAAACACCCAGCAGAAGACTGAACGGGTCAAGGATTGGACTTCCAACATGAAGTTCTGATGTCTCGGATGCTAGCAAAAGTCCAGACGATTTGGAGGATCAGTCTAGCAAAAGGTAATCTCTCCTTAGAGGAGTAGGTGAGGACGTGCTCTCCGAAAAGGGAACAGTAGGCATCGATCCGACTTAGAATTTTAACGAAACTCAAAGTCAGGATTGGACAGTCCAAAAGCTGTCAAAACTTATTATTCTTTATATATTATTATCTGCACTAACCCTATTTTATAAAAAGAAGGATTTGGCAAAAACTTGGTCCAGGAACCCAGAGGGGGACTTGGTGCCCAGAGTCAGGGCGCCTAGAGTTGCTCCAGGCGCCCAGAGTTGCTCCAGGCGCTCGAACAAGCTTTATAAAGGGAGTGCCCCGGGCAGGTACCTGGCCAGACACCCGAGCGGTCCGGGTGCTTGGAGTTCCTCCAAGCGCCTAGACAACCAAAACTCATCGACACACTAAGCTGGAGTATGACAACTGGCCAACCCACGTCAACAGTCTTGGCACCTGTAGGGGGTTTGAGCGCATGGTCATGGATAAACTTCGAGGATGATGTTTCAATAAGAGTCATCACATAAGCATAGTCCAGGCACCCGGGAGGGGATCCAAGCACCGGACGAGGCTATAAAAGGAGGCTTCGACGAATAGCTCAAACACATCATTTCAAACATCTTCCGCTTCTCCGCGCAGTTCTGAAAAAGTCTTTATGACGCTCGAAAGCTACTCTGACGACAACTACGTTGAAGATTTCTTTCTCCAAAGTCATCAGTATGTTTTATTGTTCAAATTACTTGTAATCATTTGAGATTGTACTTGTATTCTTTAATTGATTAATAATTGCCCAATGAAATTACTCTCATATGCGAACCTTGGAGTAGAAGTCACCACAGGTTCCGAACCAAGTAAATCTTGGCTTATTAGCATTGCTTTATTTTTCATCTCCTTATATTCTGCTATGTTTTACTCGATCGTGTTTTAAATGAATGTGAAAGCTATGAATACTATTCACCCCCCTTTAGCACTTTCGATCCTACAATTGGTATCAGAGCAGGGCCGCTTTGAATCGGTGAAACCACCGTTCAAGTAATTTTTTCATGGTATTTTTTTCAGAGTTAATAGGAATCAGTGCTTTCACCCCTTCCGATAAATTTTCTCGATTGAGTTTATTATTTCTCGAAGTTAGTGTAATACCACTCGAGTTCTTTAGCCCTTTCCTTCTCACACTACTAATCCAAGACCTAGTCTTTGAACATTCATTATTTTTTCAACGTGCGAGATTTTTCTATCAATGGTCCACTAAGAAGGCTACAGTACCACTCTCTCACCTCTTTTCTCCAGCAAGGACTCTGATTACTAGAAAGGCCTGATGGAGTACCACTTGAAGACGTAATTTGAAATGTGGATCATCATCCAAATCGACTTCTTACTATCTCTCGACAGTATTGGAAAACTGGTATGCTACGAAAACTTGGACCAAAGTATAATGAAAAAAAGTGAGGACGACGCAAAAGCTACTCAAACTCTATAATGTGGACTCACCAAGGAAGAGTTGAACAAAGTCGGCCTATTCTCAAGGGCAAAAGATTTATGGGAGAAACTAATCAAACTACACGAAGGTGTAATTACCCCGTGGTAGTTTTGATGTGGCTAACCAAGTTAAAGTTAGGTGTTGTTGTGTTTGATCCTTGTTTCTAAGTGTGTAAGAGCATAGGAACATAAGAAATCGAAAGAAAGACACAGTTAGCGAGAATGATGGCACAAGAAAGAAGCCACCGTAGGATTGATAAGTGCTAGGGGGGTGAGTAGCACTCGTGATTTTTTTACTCGTTTAGGAAAACAGAGAATAACGCAACAGAATAAGGAGAGAAAATAAAACTAACACCTTTGGTTTTACTTAGTTCGGAGCCTATGATGACTCCTACTCTAAGGTCGCGATCGTTGATCGCTTACGTTGGGCAATCCACTGTCAATTCATAAATTCTTTACAAATATGCAAGTACAAGTATTGAAAAGACAAGGTATACTGACAACAAATAATTAGTAGTTGTTCGGTGATCGTCGGAGCAATGACTGAGCATTGTTGAGTTGTTTCAAAGCAGCGCACACATAAGATGATCGTTCTAAATGTGTTGTACTAAAGCTGCTAGTCGACCCTCCTTTTATAGTCGAGCTAGACCTGATCCAGATCCATTGATCTCGAGATCAGTCTTTGACTCAACGCTGATCGGTCGATTGATCTAGATGCTCAGTTGACCGAACCCTCTGAACCTGCCTAGCTTCTTGTCCACATGCTTCTGCTCGGATAAGAGTTTTCATTCGATCGACTAATCCCGGTGTTCGGTCGACCGATCCCGCTGACTTTGCTGGCCTATCTGATTTGATCCACCCGGCCCAACCACGTCGACGCCTATACACCGTTCGGTCGACTGAACCCTAGGTTCGGTTGACCAATCCTTCAATCAAACCCGATCAGCTAGCTAGAAATCTATTCTGCTTTCATGGAGGTTCGGTCAACTAATCTAGACGTTCAGTCAACCGATCAAGGTCGAATCTAGCCCTACAAAAAGTGTTCATCTCCTGCAAAATAGAGTTAGAATAATAGCAAATAATAAAGTAATATAACAGATAACTTTTGATAGTCTCCGGACTTTCCAATTCTAACTTTCAGATTTCCTCCAGAAACCCTAGGTTGAACCAATGTCTACTGTTCCCTCTTCGGGAAACGCGTCCTCACCTATTGCTCTCAGGAAAAGTTATTTGTTGCCACACCGATCCTCCAGACCGATAGGACTTTTGCTCAGTGCCCGAGATTTCAAGACTTTCCCGCTAGACGTTCGATTCTTGACCCGTCTAGTCTTTCACCTGGTCTACGACCATCAAGATTTTCACCTAGAGTCTCCGACTCTAGGATTTTGCCCAAAGTACATAATCGGCCAAGACTTTCCAGAACCTAGGGTTACCTCCCCTAGGACCTAGGGTTACCTCCCCCTAGAATTTTCCACTACCTAGAATCCACTAGGATTTTTACCTAAGTACACTTAGGCTTTCCTGTACACTTGGTTTAGCACTTGTTAGATCAAAAGAAAACTTAACTTTGAACTCTTTTCCATAATCAAAACATAGGTTCGATCGTCTGGTGCTTCTTGCACCAACAATCTCCCCCTTTTTTATTATGGCAACACAATTCAAAGTTAAGTAAAACATATAGCAATAATTACGAAAGAAATGCAACAAGTTAAGTGACAAGTTAAGGGATTCATTAAAGTTATCATTTAATTTGTTAGCTCCTTCTTAATCACTGAACTTTCTCTTCTCCTTAACTTTATAATATTCAAGCTTCTCTCCCCCTTTGACATATATCAAAAATAATTTTGAGAGAGTTAACAATAATTTTAAATAGACCATGTTTTGAAAACCTTGAAAGACACTTAGTTTTTAGAAGAAAAAATTTGATAAACCTTTTAGTTAAGTGCTTAACTTACAAAAAAAATTGATACATCTTAATTAGCTTTTGAAAAAATTTTGATAAAAACTTGGCTTAAAAAATATTTTGTTAAGTACTTAGCTTTAGAAAGATTTTTCTTTAAAAAATTTAACTAAATACTTAGCTTTAGAAAGATTTTCTTTAAAAAAAAAATAACTAAATACTTAGCTTTAGAAAAATTTTCTTTTTTAAAACATTAAAATTACTTTTCAAAAACTAGTTAAACCAAAAACTTAATTTCTTTTTAAAGCTTTTTTAAAAAAACTTTTAAAGGATACTTAGATATTTTAAGAAATATCTTAACTTTTTCTTTTAATCAAAAACTTTAGCTAAAAAAAATTTTAACAAGTACTTAACTTTTGAAGAAATTTTAAACAAATCTAGTTAAGTACTTAGCTTTTGGAAAAGATTTCAGATAAACTTAGTTAAACATACTTTTTCAAAAATTTATTTTTCTAGATAGAAATATTTGAACTTTCTTTTTCAAATAAAATATTTAAAGTTTCTTTTTAAAAATTAAAACTTAAAATACTTTAACTTTTGAAAATCAATTAACTTAACTCCCTTTTTCTCCCCCTTGATTAATGCCCCAAAATGGTTTAAGTAAACTATTTAAGTTTGGGTATCCTAGAGTCCAAGTATGAGTGAAAAAAAATTTCAAAACAAATATTTGACTTCCTTAATAAAATATCTAACCTTTAGCTACTAGCTGTTTACCATGAGATAATAGATTTCACTTGGTTAGTTAAATTAAGTAAGTGTTCCAGTTAGTTTGACTAATCATGAATAACTTGACTTGATTAATTTAACTTTAGTATGGGCAACTTATGTTGATGCATAGATATAAACATTTTGAAGTCCAGGTAGTACCCTATGCATCTCACACCATTCTAAGTATTTTTCATATACAAGCAAGGTATTCCTAGTATGCTCGTGAGATGCTCTGATTAAAACCTACGGGTACATTCTTTTTAGAGGGAAAGTCCTAGGTTATTTCCAATCTTTAAAAATACTAGTAAAATTAGGATTTTTTTAAAAAATAAATTTTCTAGAATTAACTACTATTCTAAGTATTTTTTATATACAAGCAAGGTATTCCTAGTATGCTTGTGAGATGCTCTGGCTAAAACCTATGGGTACATTCTTTTTAGAGGGAAAGTCCTAGGCTATTTCCAATATTTAAAAATACTAGTAAAATTAGGAGTTTTTTTAAAAATAATTTTCCTAGAATTAACTTCGCCCATGACGACCGGTCATGGCCGGTCCCAAGCCCGGATAAAGGAGGAGGGTTGCATTACGTTACCAGCCAGCGTCAAAACTATGACAAATATTCAATGAATGAATCTATTAAACTATTGTGCTAATGCTAGGTTATTCCCCGTAAGGAACGCGTTGTAGGGTCCGACTGTAACGTCTCGGCAAGGACCGCTACATCTTCAGAACTCGGGTGTAATGCTAAATATGCAAGAGTTCGCGTTACAAGATCCGACTATAACGTCTCAGCAAGGACCGCTATATCTCCATGAGAACTTGGATGTAGTGTTAAATAGGCAAGAGTTCTCACACCATAGGTTGGATAAGAACACATATTATAGGAAAACTTCTAATCTAAGATTTGGAACATGGAACATAGGAACTCTTACTGGTAAATCAATGGAGGTAGTAGATGTGATGATTAGGAGAAGAATTAGTATTTTGTGTGTACAAGAGACAAAATGGATAGGCGAGAAGGCAAAGATGATAGAGAACTCGGGTTTTAAGTTATGGTACACTAGAAAGAGTAAAGCAAGAAATGTAGTGGGTATTATTGTAGATAGTTTGTTAAATGATGAAATTGTAGGAGTAGTTAGAAAAGGGGATAGAATTATAGCCCTTAAGATAATAGTGGCGAAAGAAACTATAAGCATAATTAGTGTATATGCACCACAGGTAGGATTAGATGAAGCTACCAAATCAAGGTTTTGTGAGGACTTAGATGAAATATTACAAAATATTCTACCAAATGAAATGATTTTAATAGGAGGTGATCTAAATGGACATGTCGGAGTGAAAAATGAGGAATATGAGAGAGTGCATAGGAGTTATGGGGTTGGAACGAGGAATGAGGAAGGTAAAACTATATTAGATTTTGCGATAGCATATGACCTTATATTAGCTAATATGTTTTTTAAGAAAAGATAGGAACACTTAGTCACATTCAAAAGTGAGAATAATAAATTATAAATTGACTTTCTTATGGTTAGGAAGAAGGATAGCAAAATTTGTAAAGATTGCAAAGTCATCCCTGGAGAAAGCTTAACTACCCAACATAGGTTAGTAGTATTGGATATATGCCTTAAACATAGTATCAATAGAAAGAAAATATATACAATTTCTAGAATTAAGTGGTGAAAGTTAAAAGATGAGAAGCAAAATATATTTAAGGAGAAGGTAGAAGTACAAGCATTAGGTGAAATATACAATGACTCTAATACAACATGGGATAAGATGATATCAAAGTTAAAAATAGCAGCTAAGAGTGTACTCGATGAGTCAAAGGGAGATGCACCACTAAGTAAAGAATCTTGGTGGTGGAATGAGAAAGTACAAGAGAAAGTGAAAGAAAAATAAATAGCTTATAAGAAATTATATATTTGTAAGAATGAGAAAAACTTAAAAAATATACAATAGCCAAGAAAGAAGCTAAGAAAGTAGTGAGTCAAGCAAAAAATGAAACTTTTGAATAATTATATCAAAAATTGGTTACAAAAGAAGGGGAAAGAGACATTTATAGAATAGCTAAAGTGAGAGAAAGGAAAACAAGAGATCTTAGACAAATAAAATATATTAAAGATGAATGTAATAAGGTATTAGTAAACGATGGAGAAATAAAAGTGCGGTGTAAGAGGTATTTTCATCAACTTTTTAATGAAGGTTTAGGTGACCAACTTAACTTAGGTAATTTAAGTAGGTCAAATGAGCATAAAAATTTTAATTTTTATCGTAGAATTCAAATTTCAGAAGTAAAACAAACTTTAAATGAGATGCACAATGGAAAAGTCGTTGGACCATATGATATTCCGATAGAGGTATGGAAGTGCTTAGGAAAATAAGGTATTGAATGACTTACAAAATTATTTAACATGATATTGAAGACGAAAAAAATACCTGATCAATGGAGGATAAATACTCTAGTTCCCTTATATAAGAATAAGGGAGACGTATAAAATTGTGCAAACTATAGGGGTATTAAACTAATGAGTCATACTATGAAACTTTGAGAAAAAGTAATAGAAAAAAGATTAAGGAAGGAGACCACAATGACAGAAAATCAATTTGGGTTCATGCCTGGAAGGTTGACAATAGAAGCTATACATCTTCTTAGACAATTAATTGAAACATATCGAGAGCAAAAACAAGATCTACACATGGTATTCATTGACATAGAAAAAGCTTATGATCGAGTCCCAAGAGAAATTATATGGAGAATTTTAGAAAAGAGATGTGTTAGCGTAGCATATATTGAATTAATTAAGGATATGTATGAGGATGTAACAACCAGGATCTGAAGGATCTGCTCAAGTCTGGAAGTCATGTCATCCCGAAGAGTAGTCATCTCCCCCTGGAGTGCACTGAACCCATCCGAGATAGATCACTGTAACTGCGTGGAGGACTCCTCGAGATGAGTGAGTCGATCCTCGATTGACAATGAAGTCACGGGTTGGGTTGAGGTCAAGGGTTGTGTCAGAGAAGGAGGATGCCCAAAGATCTCTGCCTCCATAAGCTCTAACCCCTCCTCTCCCTCAGCTATGATATAAAACTCATCTCCTGCTTGAACAGTTGGCTGCGACCCACAAGGATCCCTTGAGCGGTAATGTCTATATGCACTAAGGCTAACTGACACTGACCGAACTCGTCATAAGGACTAAGGGAAGTAACCCTCCCCTGAGTCGTGTCTATCTCTAAGGTCGAAAATATATATGTCAAGACATGATAATAGGGTATATGGACCTCGAGTCTAGTGATAAGACCAGATGCACGTATGATGTTATGAAACATATGTAATGTTATATCTATATCTAGACACTGATTGAGGGCATACAAAAAGAAGGAATGAGAGGGTTGCATCGTCGGAACGTTCAGAGAAGCTATCGGCAAAATGCATGCAGTCAGGACTTGATACATGATATAGTCCTGGACCCTAAGAGAGAGTGACCTGAAGTCAGTCACTATAGGTGGTCTCTCCTCCCCCAAAAAAATACGTATACATAGTATCTAAGGTAATATGGGAGTAGGGCTCACCAAATGGCAGGTCCCTACTAGGGTAACACAAGAATGAGCATGTGGATGGCCTAAGTCCTAAACTAGTGCATAAGAGGGTGGAAGAAAATTGAAAATCCTTTCCACCAACTCTGGTGGAGTAAGTCATATCATCTACTCTATCTAGGTTGTTATAAAACTGAGCACACAAGTCGTGGTTAACTACATGGATGCAGTAAACTAGCCTATCCAACTAGTAATGCTCAATTATCTAGGTAATAGTAGTACAATATTTAGCAAAAAAAGATCTTCTTAAATATCTACACTTTAATGGAGTAAATGTATGTCTAATGAACTCTAGCCTATACCACTCAGTAGGAAACCTAGGATCCATGGATGGGGTGCTACTAGTAGTAGGGTCTATATTTCGTCTTTTCCTAGATTTATATACACAAAAATGTAACAAAAATGCACAAAAAATATATATTGGAGCAATATAATAAATTAGGGTATACCTAGGAGGCATTTTGGGTTAAAGGGGAGAAAATCGTGTTGCAAAGGGCGCCTCGGTGTGAGTTAAGTCGTGAAAAAATGCGAACAGAGAAAGTTCTGTTTGTTGGAAAAATCAGCATTGAGGGTGCCCTAAACTGCATTGAGGGCACCCTCAATGCGTTATGGGGGGTGCCTCCTATTGGTGGGAGACACCCTCCATACCTTTTGGCAGGAAAATTCTCGCTACTCCCGAGGGCGCCTCCTTTCATTTGGAGGCGCCTTCGGGAGGCGCCCTACAGTTTTTTTATTATTATTTATTTAAGTTTAGTTTTAGGTTTTAAATTAGAGTTTGCATTAGTTTTAATTAGGATTAGTTGAGTTAAGTTTAAGTTTGTGTTGATTTGATTAAGTTAAATTGATTTGGAATTGATTTGGGTTAATTAAGAATTTATTGAATTGAATTAATTAGATCTATTTGGTTAATTAATTAGGTTAAATATTTATTAGGTTGATTTATAAATTGATTAGTTTAATTAATTGATTTGGTTATTAATTAGATAAATTAGGTTAATTAATTGATTAGGTTAAATATTAATTAGGTCGATTTATAAATTTATTAGTTTAATTAATTGATTTGGTTATTAATTAGATAAATTAGGTTAATTTGGTTAGATCTAAATTTTACCTAAGTCCATCTCACCCTGTTCTAAGTTATCAATCAAGGAACCTTATAGATTTTTATGAGATGGTTAATTTCACCTTTGATTTAGGTTATTATCTAAGGATTAATTTACATTTGAGTTAGACTCAGGTTTTTCAATTAATCAATTAAATATTCATTTCAAAGATTAACTTCCAGGATATGGCGAGGCACTAGGCCTTATTGGGTATGAGATCATCTACCACTTCTAGACAAATCATTTCAAAGAAATTGGATATTTAATTTTCCTTTTTGAATCCCCTAGGTCTAAATAGTCAAGTGTAAATCACGCCTAGGTCCTTATTTAGAATAATCTAAGCATGTATAATAAGAGCAAGAAAAAACAAGCATCAAACAATTTTATTTATTAATAAAAATAGTCTTTCTATTGGTTCCCCCTGGATCATAGCCTCGATAAGGTCTATCAAGATAGTGAACTTGATCCTTGGGAACCCAATATTGTCCAAGTCTGACTTGATTAACCAAGTTTGATTTGGGTACCCATGCTTGGACTATTTTTTTATTTGCTCTACTTACAAGAGATAAATAAGACTTGTATTTCCTTTTAGCCTTAAATCCAAGTCTAGATCGGTTGTAAACAGCTCATTGTTTTCCAAGAATTATATTAAGATTCTTGGAACCCAAGGTGAACCGTTCCAACGTATCCTTTAGTTTCTTGACTTGATTTTTCAGGCAAAAATTCACTTTCTCAAGCTTTTGGACTTGAGTTGAGGTTCCAGTCTGAATGAGGTCAGTCAAGGAGCTAGGGTTAGTCACTTTTTTAAGGGTTATTACCTCCTTTTGAAGTGATTTGACCCGAGCATTGGATTTAGCTAATTTGTGCATAAGGTAATTTACTAAATTATAAAGTTTATTTACTTGAGAAATACTTACAATGGGTTTAGGTCCTTCGGAAACAGATACGGATCTGTGACTTCTCTCGAACTTTGTTTTCGATTCGCTCTCGGTCTCCGATTCATCAATTTGTTCCCAGGCTGTCGGCACAAGGAAGCTCGTCTGCCCGAGCTTTTCGTCGGAATCTTCTAACAATGACTCATCCCAAGTTGCTTGCAGTGCTTTCTTCTTTCTCTGCTTCTTTGCTTCTTTTTGGTTTGGACAGTTGGTTTTGACATGCCCCTTCTCATTGTAGTCATAGCAGGTTACTTCGAACTTTACCTTTGGACTTGTTTGTACTTTTTTGGATTGAATCACCTTTTTGATGTCCTTCTTTGTGAATATATCCCTTCTTCTTTTTGTATAGTCTGCATGCATACTAGGTTGACGAGTTCAGCTGCTATTTCATCATCGTCATCATTTGAGTCCGGTTCTTCTTCGGACTCGAGTTCAATTTGATGCTTCTTTCTAGCTCCTTTATCTTGCTTGTACCTGCAATCAACGCAATATCTTTCTTGGTCAGACATGCATTAGTCTATTCATGCAATTCAAATTCGAAAAATAACTCATCTAGTTTAATTACAAACAATCCTTGGATACCTTGTAGGCATCTACCATTGATGCCCATAATGTATTCCTCGGAAAAACGTTGAGTGCGTACCTTATTACATCCTGATTCTCCACCTTCGGTCCGATCGCATGGAGGTTGTTTACTAGATCTTGAATCCGTGCGTGAAGTTGACTAGCCGTCTCACCTTCCTGCATTTTTATGTTATATAATTTATTCAAAATTAAATCATGCTTACTTACTTTTGTATCGGAGGTGCTTTCGTGCAGCTCAATCAGTTTTTCCTATAGTTCTTTTGTGCTTGAGAAAGGGCCAACTTTGTTCAGTTCTTCTTTCGTCAGCCCGCATTGTAGCATGCAAGTTGCTTTAGCGTCGGCTTCAATCTTCTTCATTAAGCTGGTGTCCCAGTTCACGCATGAGATTGGTTTTCCAGTGTCGTTTCATGGAAGCTTGAGTCCGTTTTGGATAATTATCCACATCTTGAGTTGCTTCTTGAGGTGGTATTCCATCCGGCTCTTCTAGTAGCCAAAGTCCTTGCCGGAGAAAAGAGGCAGGTGGGCTATGATGTAGCCTTCTTGATGGGCCATTAAGGAAGAAAATCTCGCACAAACAAAAACAAGACATTTTGTTCCAAGACTTGGTCTTGGATTAGTAGTGCGGGAAAAAATAAATACGCAAACTCGAGTGGTGTTGCACCATCTTCGAGCAAAAATTTCTATTGCGATTAAAATAGATCAAAAGGTGGCAATTATACCGATTCTGATCGACTCCAAAAAATAAAAAAAAAATACCATGAAAAACTGCTTGAATGGTGGTTTCACCAATTTGAAGCGATCCCGCTCTGATACCAATTGTATGATCGAAAGCGCTTGAGGAGGGGTGAATAGCGCTCGTGGCTTTGACTTTCGTTTCAGAAAACTATCGAGTAAATACGCAACGGAAAAGTAAAACACACAGAAGCAATGCTAACACTTTTGGTTACTTGGTTCGGAGCCTGTGACAACTCTTACTCCAAGGCCCGCGATCATTGATCGCTTTTGGTGGGCAATCACTATAAGCTCGAAAATATTACAAAAGAATACAACAATAAAGCACTATTAAATATTATACTGACAACAAGGAAATCTGGAATTGAAAGCTTCTGGTCATCAGAGTAGAGTTAGGACTTCGTCGGATCGCTTTGTTAGCAGCACACGAAAGAAGGATTGCAAGTATTCGTTGTTCTCTTGCTGTTGGTCAAACTGGGCTTAAGTAGCTTGTGGAGGGCGCCTCCAACACCATGGAGGGTGCCCTTAATCCTGTCGAAATCGCAGCGTGGATGAGCTCCAAACTGATCGCTGCTTATCCACCTGAGGGCGCCTCCAAACTCATGAAGGGCGCCCTCCACCCAGGGTCCAGGGCGCCTCCAGCTCCATGGAGGGTGCCCTCTGCCCTACTGCGTGGAGGTCTTCAGTAGTGCACCCGAGGTGCCTCCAAGTTCCATGGAGGGTGCCTCGGGTACTGTTCATCCGAGGTAAATGTGTCCAATTCGCTTCCTGCAAAATACGTTAGTCCCAGAAACTAACCATGCCCTACAAAACAAAGTTAGCACAATATAGACATGATAAATAAAATATTTGACAGTCTCCGGACTGTCCGATTCTGACTTTAAATTTCCCGTCCGAAAATCCTAGGTCAAACCGACGTCTACTGTTCCCTCACCGGGGAGCGCGTCCTCACCTACTCCACTCAGGAAAGTTTACCTATTGCTAGACTGGTGCTCCAAACCGACTAGATTTTTTCTCAGTGCTCGAGGCTCCAGGACTTTCTGCTGGATGTCCGCTCCACGACCCATCCAGTCTTCCACTTGGTTCACGACACCAGGACTTTCCACCTAGAGCCCCTGACTCTAGGACTTTTGCCCGAAGCCCTCGACCCGCCAAGACTTTCTGCCTAAGGTTACCACCCCCTAGGACCTAGGGTTATCACCCCTTAAAGTTTTCAATCCGCTTAACCGCAGCTAGGACTTTTGCTTATGTACACTTAGGAATTTTCTGCAAACTCATTCAAACATGTTAGACAATAAATTACCTTAACTTTAAACTCTTTGTCATTATCAAAACTTAGGTTCGATCGTTGGATACTTCATGCACCAACACTCTTAGAGGACGAAGAGAATAAAAATCTAGTCTTTACCCTATCTTTGATACTAAAAGGGAATGTCATCAATTGAACTGCATCCGCTGACACTCATTCACAGTTTACCATGTTGGAATATTTAAGAAATTTTTTAAGGTGCAAGTATGAGTTTTTTAATACTTCTCCACCAAATTTATGACATTGCATCATGGTAATTAATTCTAGGTTTAGTTGGAAACTTTTTTACTTTGATATGAGGTTGCATAATAGGAGACATAAATCTTGCTGAAATGGGTATAGAAAATTATCTTAAAAGTCTGCTTGATATGTTAGTGCTCATGGATCTTAAAAAAAGTATGAGAAAAAAATAATAATGCATAATTAAAAATAAGGAAGAGAATGCATAATGAAAACAAGAAAGAAAATTATTTAGAGTAACTTAGATACTAAATAACTAATATTAATCGAAAACAGTTCTAAACAATGGTGCCAAAAACTTGTTGTATAATCCGTAAGTGCATGATTGTCATCAAGTTATAAAAATATTGATCCCACAAGGACTGTTGATTAAACACTAGTTGACTTCGTACAATAAATTATTTAGACAGTCGAAAGATCGGTTTTGAAGACAAGGGAGAATGAGAGAGAGAGAGGAGTTGGTTTAAGGGAATGATTCTAGGAGTTCAGTTTCACTATAATCTCAGTTAATATCTCTATGTATTATTCATCTCCTTACCTCCATGCTGTTGGTCCCTTGGCGATCGACTAGAGGGGGGTGAATAGCCTGCACAATAAAAATAAACAAAATCTCTTCTCAAACTTTACAACTTAATTAAATCATACACTTGCATAAAAAATTGATTAATTAAAGAAATAAAATAGGCACAAAAGAAATTACTTGGTTTGCAATCAGGGGATTACTAATCCAAGGAAATTGAAAGCTCGCTAATGTCTCCTTTGGGCGGAGAAGCCTTTACAGCAGTCAAAGCACTCAAACAATAGCAAAACAATCAAAGAAAGTGATTACAAGAGTTATTATGACCTTCTAGGACCAGAGTTATATTTATAGTCCTGGTTAGGGTGTCTAGATGGGTTCTAGGCGTCTGGAGGAGGATAAACTTTTATTTCCGTCGCAACGGAATGTGCCACGTTGAGTTTGGATAAAATTCATAGTCCGAGCGCCTAGAAGGGTTCCGAGCACTCGGAGTCTGGGCACCCAGTCCAAGTCCGGTAGCCTGGACTAGGTTCGGGCACCCCGGACCAAGAAAGTCAACATTTTGTTAACTTTCAGTCCCGGTCTTCTACTCCGGTTCCACTTGCATTGGTTTGGATCTTCTGCTCCGACTCCACTTGCTTGGGTGATTTCGGCCATCCGGAATAAGGCTCACCCAAACCCCTTTTTCGACCTTCGAGCAATCTTCCGCTCCGGCTTCTCATCCCTCAGAAATGCCATGCACCTCCTTCTCGTCCGCCAGCGTACTCTTCCGTAGCACCTTGCCCCTCGAACGCACCGAACCCGTCGGCTCTCTCTCATGTCGTCCTTCTCGCTAACTGTGTCTTTCGCTCGACTTCCTATGCTCCTAAGTTCTTGCACACTTAGACATAGGGGTTAAATATCAACAGAGTCTAACTTAATTTGGTTGATCACATCAAAACTACCATGGAGTATTTACACATGTCTCAGTCTTATAGGGTTTCTAATTAAAATTCGGCTTAGCCCCATGAAGATCGCGCCGGAGACTTTACCCAAGTTCAAATGCTATTAAGTAAGATGACAACTTTAGAAAGTTTAGTTAAATGGTTGTCCTAAGGCCCCTTAGTCAAACAATTTTAGAGTTATCTAATTTACTTCTTAATGGTAGATTAATACAACTAAGTAGAAGAGACAAGAAATTAAGCATCATATAATCCAAAGTACAAGATAGAGAAGAGAGGAATATTTATCTATGTATCGTTAGTCTTCTTACTTGCAATGCTTGCTCCGAAGGTGGACAGATCATGTGGATTGATAAAGATGGAACTGTTGGGGTTCAATCAAAGTCCCATATTGAAAAGATTTGGTAAATATCATGGGGTTAAAAGGATGCATGATATCTCCATTGGCATAAAGCCTTTTAGGGAGTGCCCAAGAGCAAAGTCATGAGGGCCTAGGCCCAAAGTGGACAATATCATGCCATTGTGGAGATATGTGGGCATCCTTTAGGTACAATAAATGGTATTAGAGTCATGGTCCAGACCAGATGCCATGTGGGGCGGCCTTGAACGAAGTTGAGAGTGGGTCCGGAGTAGGTCAGGATGATTGGATGCTTGCAGGAAGGCCTGGAGCAGGTCAAGGTGATCAGATACTTGCAGGGAGGTGAGTAGGTCAAAGTGACCGGATGCTCGCAGGGAGATCCGAAGCAGGTCAGGGTGACCGGATACTCGCGGGAAGGCCCGGAGCAGGTCAGGATGACTAGATGCTTACGGGGAGGCCTCGAGCAGGTCAAGGTAACCATATGCTTGCGAGGAGGCGAGTAGGTCAAAATGATCGGATGCTCACAGTGAGGGCCGAAGCAGGTCATGGTGACTGAATGCTCGTGGGGAGGCCCGGAGTAGGTTAAGGTCACCAAGTGCGGATGTTTGCGCGGGGGGGGGGGGGGGGGGTCCAGAGCAGGTCAGAGTGACCAGATGCTCGCGGGGAGGTCCGGACCATGAGAGTAATTGTGGTCCTTCGTTTGAGGGGAGAATTGTTGGGGTTCAATCAAAGTCCCACATTGGACAAATTTGGTAAAAATCATGGGGTTAAAAGGATGCATGATATCTCCATTGGCATGAGACCTTTTGGAGAGAGCCCAAGAGCAAAGCCATGAGGGTCTAGGCCCAAAGTGGACAATATCATGCTATTATAGATATATGTGGACATCCTTTAGGTATAATAGGAACCTCTAGGGTACCCCCTAAGTGGGGAGAACCCTTCTCCAAGGAAAGGGACGGAGCTCCAAACTAAAAATGAGTGAAAAGGGGAGAAAACCTCCTTTTATAGGCAGGGGCTATGCCCCTTCATGTTCTCCACCATATGGTCGTACCTGGAGGCACAGCGGGGGTGAGATTGTATTGCCACGGGTGAGGGGAGCATCCATGCCTTTTGGTATGACTAGTCTCTGAATTGACTCTGGACATATGGCATGGTCGTGCCATTTCGCACGGCCGGACCATGATTCGGCTCTGGAAGAGGGACATGGTCGTGTGATTTCACACGCCCCTTGATTGGCTGCTGGTGGGAGGCACAACCATGATTTAGGCATGACCTACCCCTGCTTCTTTACCGATTCTAGGGCATGACCATCTCTATGGGGCATGACCTCCTCGTGGGTGGTGCTGGTAGAGGTACACAACCGTGCCAAGGGGCAAAACTAAGTTGTTGGTCTTTTTTCAGAGTTGCTCCAATGTGCCTTTCCACTCCATTTTCGCTCCAATTTATATCTCATCAATCAAAATAAACAAACAGCAGATCTTCTAACAAATAGAATGAAAGTAAGATATAATAATGAAATAGGATGCAATAAATATAGATTATTTACATGAAATACGAGTATATGTGCATCAAACAATACCTAAAACCATATATAATTACGCACATCAGACCTTCATTCGAGTGAGTATTGTTTTTCCAATTGGTTGTAGAGGGATCAGGTGCTAGAGGTTCGCTCGAGTGGTGAGCAATTTGGGGTGGTTGTCGATCTTGATGAATTTTTCAGGCATATTGGTTATAGTCATGGGTGTTGTGAGATTTGGACTTGTGATATGTAAAAAAGTGAGTATCCACTAACGAGGCTCGACGAATGAGGTCCGAGTGACTTCCACATGTTGGAATGCTCTCTTTTCACGAGCTGGGGGGATGATGACTCGGTCAGTGCTCTTTGTAACATAGAGGATGTGGAAGAGTCTTGCGCTCTTTTTAAAAGGAGGGGTTTGGAGCAGCAACTTCTTTTTTCCAAGTGATTTGGGCCTTTTTAATAGTTTGGCCCAACAAATTGTTGAAATCCTTGGGGGTTTCCTTACCTAGGAACGAAAAAAAAAATCTCCATCGATGAGCCCTTAGAGAAGACATTCACCAATATTTTGGAGGTAGTTGAGGGGGCATCCATGGCAACTTGATAGAATCACTTAATGTATGCTTTCAACGTCTCCTTTGTCCCCTACTTAAGGGCGAGCAAGTTCAATGTGGTCTTGTGGTATCTTTGGCTACTAGCAAAAATAATGGAGGAAGACCGTCTTGAAACCTTTGAAGAATGAGATGGAACTTACGGGAGCCAATTGAACCACTTTGTGTCGAGCTCGAGAGTGTTTTTAAAAACACTCGACACATGATACCATTCGTGTATTGATACAGCTAAACCATATTTTCAAACTTACAAAGATGGTATTCAGGATCGGTCATGCTCCCATACTCTCCGATCTATGGTGGTCAGAAATGACGGGTAGCTTATCTTCAAGGATCCCCTCAGTGAAGGGAACACTTGGGCACTCCGGTGAACTGTTAGCAATGGGGGCTTTACCTCGCCTTGAATCTCAAGGAGGTATATTTCCAATGGAGGATCTCTGAGACTGCTCAGAACTGGCGGAGTCTTCCACTGGCATCTACATCAGAGCTTTAGGGAATTCAATTGGTTGCACTGGCTTGGATCTTCGATCAATAGCTTGTGGTCTTTCAACTAATGCTATAGGTGATTTTGAAGGAGAAGGATTCACTGTCTATTGCTTCCATGTAAGTGCTTGCGCTTTAGCCATTACGAGCAAATCAAGGTCTTCTTATGACAAGATAACAATTGTGAATTTTATGACGTCATCCATTTTTATGTTTTAGATCATGCATACGTTCCCACATATGCCACCAAATTTGAACCAATCTAAAATCGGTGAAAGCTAGACTACCGGTGAGATGATTTCAGAGTTGACCGCAAGAAGACCTCAAGGAAGAAAAATCTACGTAGTTAAGGAGTAGAGGAGGAAGAAGGAACATTAGTAAGCATGTCAGGGGATCCTTAACATAGCTAGTTCGACACTCAAATTAGTGAAGTGGAGGAAAATATGGAAGATGGACAATAGAAGAATATGAGATGCGTGCGAAGAAAAAAAACATACCTGCGCTTACAGGGTCAGGACCCTTATAATACCTTTGTAATCCCCATATTAATGAATGTCATGTTAGGATAAGGAAAATGCCCGATCACTGCATTGTTACTGTATTGTGCAGTTTCATCGACCATACACTACTCATATCTTGTATCTGTACAAAGATAATGTCCTACATGCTTCTAATAACTCCACGTGCAATATTAATTATGGAATGAGTTCATGAATCAAAGGGCCCATTGGGCTTTTTGGGTCTGACCCAAATAATGGGATAATGGGTTGGTAAAAGGGAGCGCAATCTTTGATCATAGGCTAATGGGTCTGTTTATATATCTGTCTGTCTTATAAGAAGCTGAATGATGGTAAGCCTTTAGAGTCAGGAGTATCCAATAAGAAGGATGTGGGAGAGTAAAGTCCAGTGAGTTGAAGATCCGATCGGGACGATATAAGGAAGCATAACCCAATGAGTTGAAGATCCTATCAAGACGATGTAGGAGAGTAGAGCCTAGTGAGTTGAAGATCCGATCAGGATGATATAGAAGATTATCCATTTCATGTAGGATTGTAAGGTCAATCTCCGAGTTGGTAGGATGAAATATTGAGGGAACAGTACCCTTTGGATTAAGATTATCCATTGACTGCCTGATTGACACTTCATTTGGGTCGATCCATATTCAAACCTTGACTTCCATGTCAACTATAAGATTGACCTTATAATCCTACATGGAGTTACCCATATTCATCGTATCATCCCCCATATTCAGATTGGGATTGTGGGTTGGATTGTGTTTGAGTGGATTTGAATGTTACTACTTGTCATGTTTCTGAAATGGTTGGTGATAGTATATCTTGTCAACTGCATTTACAGTGTCCTGTTATACATTATACATAAAATTGAGATTTTTCTTTAGATCAACCAAACCTTCTTGTTATCAACTACAAGAATATTTGCTGGAGTCGTTTTTCAACCGGTGTGAAATATTTTGTTGATTATTTCAATCTCTTTATACGTACTATTATTATTAGTAGGTAAAATCCCTTACAATTTATCTCCTTTTTAAAAAGTGCTGAGAGAAGTCGTCGAAGTGACGATTTTACCTCTTACTACCGACTATACAAATACTCGATTAGCTTCGATCCTTTTGTGATGCAAAAAGATAACAATGTTCAGATGTCCCTCCATCGTTGACTCAATTATATCCGACTAAGCCCTGCGGAAGGATTCCGTTTAAAGATATTTTAAAGAAAATAGTGAAAAAGAATTATTAATTAGTATTTTGTGAAAAAATACATTTGTTTTGGATTTTTTAAATAAATAAATATTTAACAGGATAACGCGATCCCACCCGTTTACTCCACGCTGCTCGTAGCTGACGAACTTGTGCTCGAATGGCCGCGACGATCGCGAGGGGCGGCGCCGGGCTCTTCATCTCCGCCTTCAACGCCCGCCTAGCCGGAAAAAAGAGGATTTCCAGCGCCTCCGGCTTCCTCTCTATCCTTCGTTCCCATGGCAGTGCCACTAATCGTTACTCCTTCCTCCGTTCCTCGCCCGCTGCAAGTGCAAGAGCATACTCTTCGGAGCCACCCCAATCGGTGGTCGGTGAGGTTGAATCCTCAACAGTGGAGGAGGGAGATCCTCCTATTGACCCGCTGCGAGAGGCTGCAGATACTCTTGACATTCGGGTTGGGCGCATCCTCAAAGCGTGGAGGCACCCCGAGGCCGATTCCTTGTATGTGGAGGAAGTGGACGTCGGTGAGTCCGAACCGAGGACCATCTGTAGTGGTCTCGTCAACTACATTCCGTTGGAGCAGCTCCAGGTTTCGTTTTTTTTCCTATTTAAACCCTTGTTCTACAATCCATTATTACCTGTCATGTACTGTGTTTGTTTAAATGCTCATATGAGTTATATTTCTAACAATCACGAGAGTGCAGTGTTTTTTCAAAAAAAAAAGTCTTCCTTTTATGTGTAAAAACAGATTATTTGATTTTAATTTTCTATTAGGTCTCAGTAAACCAAGAGTCTTTCTTCCCGTGGTTATTCCTCCATTTTTGATGAAACATTAATTTTTATGTGGATAAAGCCGATTTTTTTAAGACTCTCTTATACAATGATATCCGAAGAAGTGAACACTAAATTGTTTTGAATTTGGACCATCTTGCTCAAATTCTTATGGCATTCTACACTACTGAATAAGAGATTTTTGTGGTTTCATTTTAGCTATTACTCTTAGATTTCTTAGCTAGATTTGTTAGTGCAGGATAACACTCAAAGTTATCTTTATAAAATGTAATTTTCAGTTTTACAGGAACTAACATAATTATCATATTATTTAGCAGGACACCAAAGTAGTTGTCCTTGCTAACCTGAAGCCTAGAAACATGCGGGGTATCAAATCGAATGGAATGCTTATGGCAGCTTCTGATGAACCTCATGAAAACGTCGAGCTTCTCATACCCCCAGAAGGTTCAATTCCTGGTGAAAGAATTTGGTTTGGCTCTGAGGAGGACAAAGATAAGCAACCTGATGCTGCTAGTCCTAATCAGGTAAGCACCTTTGAAATTTAAATTTCTAAACTTCTCATATATGCATTTATTTATTTGTTAGCTTTTTAACATCAAATCATGTTGGAGTATTGTGGTCAAAGCGTGTCTGCCATTATTGTATTATTATAGTAAAACCAGTAAGTTATTATCTCTCAAATTGTATAGAAAAATTGATGCAATACAAAATACCACACCACAAAATAAATTCCAACAACCCAATTCACTGAAGAAGGAAAATTAGTAAAATGAAAGATCATCTAATACATGAGATCCTAATTGCTTTTGTGGACTTGAAGTCAGGTAAAATCATCAAACATGGCCAATCTTTTCTCTAAAAAATATAATCAACTTCTAAAAGACCCAATTTATCTCTAAAAACTATGACAAATTTTTCACAACTCTTAGAAATTCTAAAAAAATATTTTTAAATTCTATTTTTTTTTAAAAAATAATCTAATTTGAGCCTCAAATTTTGAATTGTGTCATTCTCCTGATTAAGGAGAATTTACTCTAAACAATTTGTCAGCCCTTTTCTTTAATTGTTATTTCTAAGCAGTGTTGTAAATGACAGTAGGTGTGGCAGGGCGGGGCAGTAAATGACCGCCTACTGCCTCTACCTAAGCAGTTGAATTTTTTATTATTTTTTTATATATAATATTATAAATAGTTATTATTCTTTATGATGTTTTTGCATAAATAAGTTTCATACAATATAATTTATATAAAGTATAAATAAATATATAAATGCAACTAACAAGATAATTAATAAAAATTCATCATCATATTGATACTAAAAAAGTAATATCGTTACTTTTACCAAAAGTTAGAACATATAATACTTTCGCTTCAATTCCATTTGATTGTTTTTCATTTTCCGCCATTAATCTTCAATAATTAAATAAATGATAAAAAACTAGAACAAAGATTTACTAGAAACATGATTTAAAATTTTGAATTGTGCTGAGGTTTCGGTCTCAGATCAGAACGATACAGTATTCGTACTGTGTCATATTGTGTCAATATAGTTTCGGTATTTTTAAAATATAAAATATATTAACTAAAAAAAAATTAATCTAAATATTTAAAAATAAAAATAATATATATATATATATATATATATAGAGCTAGGAGTTCATTAAAATTATTAACCTAAAGTTATTTGATTAAACCCTAAGTTAAAAACCTAACTTCGGCCCTCTTACCACTGTTTTGGCCCATGCGATTAGGATCGGGCGACACGTCCGTCGCACGTCGCTGGGCTCGGGTGACGCTTCGGGCCATCGTCGGGCTCGAGTGACGCTTTAGGGCTCGTCGTAGGGCTCAGGTGATGAGTTTGGACCCATCGCCCGCCCTAAGCAACGCATCCGGATGCGTCGTGGCACGCCGGCACCCGAGGCGTACTTGTGTTAGTCCATGGGCTGAACGACTGTACGTATATGGGGAAAAGACTATGGCTCGAGATTTCAATCAATGACTAGAAATATAGAAAAACTGACCTAGTGGTGACAACAACGGTGGTGGTTCCAGGCGGAAGGAGGTGAGTTGTGAGTGACTTGGGTTGTGGAGTTATTTATGTTTTTAAAGGGAGTAGGGTTTTTTAAATTTTGTTGTCCCACCGCCTCGTGCACTGCCTCACCTGCCCACCAATCTTGTCTCATCTTTGACCGCCTAAAGTATCGCTAAGGCAAAGGCAGTGTGGTTGAACACTGTTTCCATGCATAACTTGTGGTAGAATAGTTTAGAGTATGACTTCTTCAGTATCTTTTCTTGGATGACCTCTCCAATGAGTGAGAAAGTGATGGATCTTTATCTTTGCTTTGTTTCTGGGAAAAATCAATCTTGTTATTATCTTCTTTTGACGCCCTTTCCTGTTATGAAATAGTTGCATCGTCCTTATCCTGATCCCTGTGAGTCAAATCTAATTTTAGTTTTACTTCTTTCTGACCACCCCAAATGTTGTGACTAATCTAAAGGTGGATAACCTCTATGTGGTTCTCTTGTGTCAAAATCAACTTGCAGAGATGGAGGCTCAAATGTCTTCCAATAGTTTATTTTACTCTATAATTTGAAAGTTCATCTAATGTTTATATAAGTTGGTAAATTAAAAGTATTAAAATTATTTTTTCTCATGATAATAAATTATCATCCTTGTCACCTTGTTGGTCATTGTGAGTAGTGCAGACACAACTAGCGACATCCCCTTATTGTATATCTGCTCCCAATGACATACCTCTAGCATCTCCTCTTACCTTGAAAACTCTGATTAGGTCAGCTATCTACGTCAAAGCAAAGCACCATTTTATAGGGTGATTGTGGCTCACTTGTCATTTTCTTGTTTCTTTTTTTTTTCAAACTTACACAGACTCTTTCCTTGAGCCGAGTTCGATACCAATCAAACAATGAAGCATCTCTTCTACCCCCAAAAAGTGTCACTTCCTCCCAACCCAGGCCATTGTTCCAACCTCAATAAACTTCTCTAGCATATCTGGCATGGAACAACTAAATTGCTTATCTATGAATAGTTTTCAAAATCCGCAGATCTTGATCTAGTTGAGGCCGATCTGAACTGGATTAAAAAATCTACCATGATTGAAATTGAAGACAAATTGGTAAAACGATCGATGATTCTAAACAAAATCAATCTCCTTCTTGTCTGTAATAATAAAGTGAAAGATGCACAAGAGATGGGATTGAAACAGAACAAAGTCAGATATTAAACAGGTGTTTTGATAACGATAGGGGTGTTTTAATGATCAGAAAGAGCTCATCCTGGTGTTTTAATAGTTAGGCTATTAAAAATCATTATGATTTGATATGAGAAAGAGGAAAATTTTTTAACAAACAGTTATAGTAATACAAAAATATAAAAAGAATATATTTATATATATATAAAGAATATTGGTGTACTCAAAATAATTTTCAAACATGATAACTAATTTGTGAAGTAAAAACAAGATATAAAAAACATATTACCAAAAAGACAAATATGTTGAATAGAGTTGTCAAACAGACCGGCCCATGGCAGGTGGGCTGACCTATAATCAAGAGGCATAGTCGGCTATATTAGTATTAGCCCTAGTACCAGTTATGAGATGATTGACAAGGACACTTTTTTTATCATATTTTACTTATTACTAAAAGACAAAGTTAGTTATTATATTTACTTCAGTTCAGTGCTGAATGAATAAATATAATAATATCCTCATGTCACGCCCTAGAAGAGTCCCTGTCGGTGAAATTTCGGTAACATCTTCCCTATACCGGTGACAATCTGAAACTTGAATACACAACCCTCAGGGTCTCTCAATCCTCGGGCAACACAACCGGAACATATACAATAAAATATGTAAACATTCTACGCAGTTTATAAATAATCAGCTTCCGGCTGACTACACAACAAATCACAACCACGCAGTTTAATATAAAACCTACTCTACTACAATGAGGAAAACACCATCCACAACGAAAAAAATCGCAGCGGAAAACATAGGCAGAGTACCAAAACTTGATATAAAATACACGAGTTCAATAACTACACATCACAAATCTGTAGTCACAAAACAAGGAAACCCATCCGAAATAGAAAACCATCTCGACACGAAGTGAGGACTAGCAACTGGAATCTCCTGACGGCTTCAACCTGAAAAAGGAATAAATCAACGGAGTGAGTTCAAGAACTCAACGGGTATCGAGCAGACATGCATAGCAAGATATATCTATCAGTAATAATCATGCAGTACAGTCTCCCGATCTATAACAGGAAATGCGAAAATTGAACAAGTGGAGAAGCTGTATTCACCAGGACCTCCTATCCGGATATAAGGGTCGTCAGACCAAATACCTCATGTCTCCTGTATGCATGTCAATCATATACAACCACAAAAAATGCAGCATCCAAAATGCAGCAATCACAAGCAATAAATGCAATCCATGCATATGATGCAAATGACATTATCACCCCTGACGCCAGTCAGCCACTTCACACGCGATAGTGAGGTTGAGTGGGTAGGGCTATGACAACTGTGTACTCTGTCATCACTACTTTTGAGTGACCAAGTGGACAGGATGCTGTCGGAGTACACCTATCCTCCTACCCCAAACATAGTGGGGGAGCCTAAGCTCTCATCTCCCTGTATCATAGTCAAGAGGAGGGATCCCTGTCCGCTACTACGCTACAGTCATCGCTACCCATGAGCGGACCAGCGGAGCCTGACAGAACAAACTGCACACACCTTGCCTGATATACCACTAACCCATGAGTGGTTATGTGCGTAGATCATATAACTGGCGATGTGCTTAACAACAATGGGACCGACAATCGCTCAGCATGCAATCATGCAATATGGTGCATGACACTAAGCATGTAACTCCTGAAAATAACAACCTCCATATAATGTGTACCAAAAGTAAAACCAAGTCCATAACAATGACCTAGGTACCATAAATCTAGGTACACATGCCAAGTAATAAATCAAGGTACACATGCCAGGTAATAAATTAGGTACACATGCCAAGTATATCTAGTAACTAGACTTGTATCCGATAATGCATTGTATGTCACTATCTAAGTACACATGGCAAAAATCAAGAGGACATAAGCATAAATGCATAACAGATAGCAATATGGACAACTACGAGTATCAAGTAGTAACATACCAAACATATATAAACATAACTATTACTACTAACTATACCGAACTACGCATATCAAAATGACAATATCAAAAGAGATAAGTTAAGGTACTCGCCTCAAAACGAAGATCGTATCAGATAGATCCCACGTCGAGACGCTCGTCGTAACTTAAAGTCCTGTAATGACAAGCATAAAATCAATCCACTCTCATGAGTATCCAATGACTAAATCAAATTCCTAATTCAATTAGGAAACCCTTATTATTAATCAACCTTAACTGATCATCGATTAACTCATCCACCCCATTTGATTAAATTAGGTATAGCTAAATCTTAACCCTTCTATAACACATTAGACTAGGCTAAGCTTGAATCATCCACTTGGATCAATCATACCTAATCTTTCCTAGCTTCAATTCCAGGTGCAAGCTACAGTAAGGATCAAATTCTCTACACTTTACCTCAATACGAAGTTGCCCCTGTTGACCCACGGCCAGGAAATGGTGCTGCTGGAAATTTCAGCCGAAAGCACTTGCTGCCAGAGATTCGTGGCCGACGCTACACAGATGCCACTGCCAGGAACATCTATCTCAGTTAGGCAACATCCTCTATTGAAATTGAAACCTAACTCTCTACGAATCTAGAATCCAAAAGCCGAAATGCCTTACCCAATCTTAGAATCGGCAATTCCCTCTCCGATGGAGCTTAGGTCACGCGGCTGTTGAAATCGGCGAAGAGAGGCTTGACGGTGATAGCTCGGTATCTGACCAATAGGATGAAGTAACCTTCTGGAAGCCGATCACAACCTACTCCAGCCAAGCTCTTGGCCGAAGATGACTTGTCTGGAGCGGCGATTCAGAGAGTTAGGGCACGGATCGGCGGTGTGAGGCGAGGAGAAACCGAGAGCATCGATAGAGGAAAGTAACAACATATCTCTCACGACTAGTGGCGTCAAGGGCTGGCAGCATTAGCGATCGGAAGGCTCGCAGCTGTCAGCGTCGAAGAAGATCAGGGCGAAGAAGGGAATTGGGCTGTCGGCGAGAGAAAAGGGACGAGGCAAGGTAGAGGACTTGAGGCTCTTCCTTGGCCGATGGCTTTTGTATGCAGGGAGAAGAAGCGTCACGAGGTGGCGACGGGAAGACGAAGAGGAGGTCGGCGTCGGGTTGGGGGAGAATCGGGAGAAGAGGAGAAGAGAAGGGGATCGGGAGGAGAGGGATTCAGCGCATGGGGAGAAAAAAAACAACTTAGGCATTTTAATTAACCCCTAGGTTAAATTCCTCAATCAACTCCCATCTTTGGGTATTCTAAACAGGCTTTTCCTAAGCCTATAAATGCATCCCCTTAAACCCGTCATACGAGCTCCGAAAAATTTCCAGAAAATTTCTAAAAATTTCCAAAAATTCCAATAAGATTATTTCTCAAATAACCTTATTATTTAATTATTATTTGAGTACCGTATTTTACACCTCGAGTAGAAGGTTCTAATTTACAACATATCAATTAGTTGAATTGATAGTGAGATATTGTTGATATATAGAATACTACTCTTAACTATTCCTAGTCAAGCATTAATATACAAGGACAATATTAATATGTTGAGACTAGTATGTAGGTTAACAGATGACTTAATCTCACAAGTCATACATATGAGATATCAGCTTGACACATGAATATATATTAGAGAATATGTACTGAATGACCCGCCATGAGATGTTTCATGGATCGTTATATCAGTATCATAAACATTCTGATTATTAGTATGAATAGTCCTTAGACCTGAAGTCAT
Source organism: Zingiber officinale (assembly GCF_018446385.1). NCBI lineage: Eukaryota > Viridiplantae > Streptophyta > Magnoliopsida > Zingiberales > Zingiberaceae > Zingiber > Zingiber officinale. The sequence continues at coordinate 38,392,028 of NC_055999.1, forward strand.
TACGGTTCCCTACATAAGGAGTTGTGTACTTTGGTATCGACAAACGTCACCTATAATAAGGTGGACTATAAAGTCTATCACGGGATATGCAATAAGTTATGTGGAGGGATGTGAGTGATGTAGATGAGATCTATCCCTTCCATATGACGAAAGCAATATCTGTGGGTTCTGTAGGATACAAGAATACATGACCATGCCCAAATGAGTCAATATGCGATATTGAGCTTATTTGATTAAGTATGTATACTTAAAGATTAAGAAATACAAAAATTGATAAGAGGGCTATGCTTCATTGATCAATCTAGATATCAAGGAAAGAAAGATTGAGTCATATAAGATAATAGACATGGAAAGGTTAAATCGAATCTCTACATTCTCGCCACGTGGGTAATAATGATGCCTTGCTAGATACTACTCATTGTTTATGTATTTAAAATAGTTTTAGAGACATTGTCAACGTTACGAGAACCTATTGGGCCACACACAAAGAATAAGTTGATTTGAAGATAGATTCATATGATGGATCATTGGATTAAGTGTAATCTGAATTAGACTCATTGAGTTAGACTCAATTAGATCTAACATTGGATTGAGTCCAATTCGAATTGGACTCCTTGAGTCAATTTGGATTTATGATGATTAATGAGTTAGACTCATTGAGTGACTTGATGAATTTGAATTCATCAAAAAAGAGAAGTGTTCAATTTAGAATTGATCATGTATTGGATGAAGAGCAAAAGATTAATTTTGAATTGATCATGCATTGGATGAAGACAAATATTAATGTCAATTAAGGCAATTGACATTAAGGCAATTTCATTAATGAGTACTGATCCTGTCCAATAGTTGAGGTGATGGAAGCTGGGGATGTGACGTTCCGGTTGACCGTGTGTTGACTCCTCGCGACCCTGCAACTACAACTGCGTTAGTGCCGAGCCAGGGAAGGGGTCCCGACGATGGCCCTCCGACGCTCAAGTCAGTCACCGAGAATGTGTGGAAGCAAAGCAAAGTAGCGAATAGTAGCAGCAACAGTAAATTATCACATATCTCTGTTCAAGCTTAGACCCCCCTTTATATAGGGCTCCTGTAGCGCGTTTGCGCGCTTCCCAAGGCGTGCATGCTTCTCGAATCTTTCCCTGAAAAGATATATCAGTAAAGTGTCATTGACACAATATCTTAACGAGCCGAGCATATTTCTGAAGTGATAGTGGAAGCTTCTGCCGTACGATCTTCTGTCTGAATCGGCCGCCGACCATGCCGCCTGTCAGTGGCGCATGCTCCCAAAAAGATAATGTCCAGCTAGCGGTGTCTTTTACTGGACCGAGCGGGATAGCCGCTCGAAGGATAACCACTCGGCTCGGGTTCTTACTTTCTGCTCGGATGAGTATATTATCTGGCTGAGTGGGAAAGTCGCTCGGCCGTCCTTTTGTTTGTGTAGCTTGGTCGTACATTCTCTCCGTTCTTATAGCTCTAAATAAGGTCGAGCGGGGAAGCCGCTCGACGTGCCTTTGTAGATACCTAGCCGTTTTTCTGAGCGTCGGAAGCTCGGAATCTCGCCGATCTCTTATGATGTCGGATCGGGTCTTCCTTATCCTAATCGGGTGAGCGTGCTACCCGCTCGGCCAGTGGTATAGGGTCGTTTGACCACCTTGACTCTGACCTCCACCATGGCAGCGGGGTGGAACCCCCCTCCCCCCCATTTATCACCGCATCAAGTACAAAAGGGGTTTTGATTCATTTCATGAAAGGAATGTGTTCTTTCTCTTCTTCTTTTTCCACTCTTGGCCGAAATCTTCCTAGTGGTTGCTAGCACAATCTTCCGTTGATTTTCTTCTCCACTTCGTGAGATGGACGAAAGACTTGTTCGTGTGGATACCGAAAGAGGTACAGACACGTGATCGTGCTGAGATCCTAGCTGTCGGGAGTTTGTGTTCACGCACCAAAAGTATAACTCCCTTCATGAAACTTATTATGTGGTTTTCCTTCGCATGAATCTTCTGGAAAGGAACTAGTTTTTCGGTTGTACTTTCTGCATGTTTAGCGCTCTAGTTCCCTACAGGCTAGTCACAGAGAAGAGAAAAGAATTGGGGCTTTGAGTCTTGAGAGAAAAGACATAAAGAATAGTTGAACATAACAGGGACTTTGACTGGATCTGAACGAAAAAAGTAGAACTTGGCTGACCAACTCAAGCGTTAATTGGTCAAACTCTACAAACAAATAGGCAAAAGGTCGTGCAAACACTAACCGTACAACACAAATGTATAAAAAGGAAAGGAAATTTGAAGGATAGGAAGCATAAAATTCACCTCAAATAGGAGCTTTGAAATCAGGTGGGATTCAAGTGGATAGGGCTGGTCTCTCGGGAGAATTTCTCAGTAGGCGATTCATTGGAGATAGGAAGGTGAGGTGGATGGAGTTTGACGAGAGAAGGGCTTTCTTTTCATTTGAGTTTGAGAAAATTCGGAACTATCTTAGTTGAGACAGCTTCGTGTCTTTGACTTGTTTGAGTTGTCCATTGGAAATTTTTTTCTTAACCTGTAAACCAACCCATCCCACCACGGGCCAGACGGGACAGCAACCCATGTAGGTTAGCCCGTTTAGGCTCACTTTTAAATGGGTTGATAAAATTTCAATCCAACTCGCTTAAATTATATGGCGGATTGGCCAATCCGATAGGCTAAATCCAAATTGACAACTCCAATGTTGAAGACAATAATTTTTGAATTTTCTATATAAATATTTTTGAATTTTATTAAGTTTCTCCCCATATTTTCAAGCTTCATTTTCCTTTGGCAACTTAGGTTTGTGAGGGTGTGAAGGAAGGATATTTTCCTATGTTACCATCAGATGTGATGACTTGCACTCTATTCTGTGTCATAAACCAGACATGATCAGTGTCTATACTCAAATCAAACTCGAGGATTGTTAGTTTTCTATATTGTTCCAACATTGTTGTTTTGTTCAATAATAAATGATTTTAGCCAATTATTTCCTTTTCAATAATTAGAATTTTAAGTGGAAAATTTCTGTTGTTCCAAACATGGAATCTCCTTGAAGTTTTCCATTTCCATGAATTCTATTTTCCAAAAATGCTTATATTTTACTCACATGCTCTAACGAATCTAATGCAGATGACTGCCTAAATTTCCCTGTAAATTTCCACTTTTCTGTCAAGATTTTCTTATGTCCGGCTACTTATTTGGGATGAAACCGTTGTGTTGATGTGCGATTCTTTACCACAGCTATCCTAATTTATGAGTTCATATACTTCACTCTCAAAAAGCTATCGAGATTTCATTTATGCTTTGCACCTTATTTTTGGATCAGTATTTAAACTGTCAACTGATTTAACCATAGCAGCCAAATTAGCCTTCCTCGCCCAAATAATTTCAACTACGTTGGAATCTTTTAGCATGACCCTAATAACTATGCTCTGCTAATGTATTTGTCTCTGTTAAATTAATGGAAAAATGGAATGCTTATCTTGGGCAACTTCTTGATCATCGTTTGACATGCCACAGGTCCAAAAGAAAAAGATATGGGAGGCTGTTCAGCCGCACCTAAAAACAACAAACGATTGCTTGGCTGTTTTAGCTGCGAACCCTATGAGAACATCTGCGGGCGTGGTTGCATGCAAGAGTCTAAAGAATGCACGAATATCATGACCTTGTTCCAGCCTCGGAATCCATCCATCGATGAGTATGTGGTTATTTAGTTCCTTGAGTTCGATTTGCACCAAGAATGTTCTGTATTCGTTCTTTTGCTGGCAAGTCTGCAACTATGATGATGCATTAAGAATCACTGAAGAATGATACTCTCGTGACTAGGCGAAGCTATTATGATGATAACAATAATAATAATCATAACTTGCTGTCAACATCTGCGCATCAAGATATCATAGGGTTCTTCTTCTTATGACTTGCTCTTGGACTAGACGTACCCTGACCCTAGGAATAAGTTTATTCGTGTTTGGCTGGGTATGCCCTATATGTTGGCCTGTGGTATTTGACCTTGTTACGTTGGCTTATTCAAACTTTATTTTTAATTAAGAATTTACAAATTATTATAACTCATATCTGATAGTAGGTTTTCTTTGTTCGAGTTAAATATGGAATACTTGCACGGAATCAATTTTTGAGACAGATACACCTCTCTATTTCTTGCTTGCTTCATGTCCACGCACGCTGAAGCATGACTTCGACAGTTCAGTGGAAACATGAATAGTGAGCATCATTTGTCATGATGGGAATATGAGTCAGATTGTGGCTAATCTTTATGGGAGAAGTGTTCCTTACATCTGTATTTACCTGAGAAGCCGTACAGATAGCGGATTTATTATTATTATTATTATTTTTGAAAAAGTGTTTAGTTGAATCAACAACCATTAAAACGTTTTGGTAAAAATTAATTTGGGTTTAAGGAAACGGATCTAGTCCAACGACCAATTTCACCAGCTACCTTATAGAAACTCAGACCCATTAATATAAACATGAGTGTTAAAATTAGGGATGTAAACCAGTTAAATCAAGTCACACAATATTAGGCTCGAGTTCGAGCTTGAATCAAACTTTTATTACAAGGCTCGAGCTTAGTTCGTTTTGGAATTACCAAGCTCGCGAATCGTTCGAGCTTGACTCATTATTAGCTCGTTTATCATAGTTAACGAGTCTAATTCGTTAAGCGAGCTTAGGTTCGTTCTAGAGCTCGTCACTATAAGAAAAATAGGGATTAACGATGAATTTAGCGACGATCGATTAATTTCCATCGCTAATAGCGACGGACATAAAATACCCGTCGCTAATAAAACTTGCTCGTTTTAAGACGCGTTTTAAGTGAGTTCGAAAACTCATTTGAATAAATATTCAACAAACCTAACAACTAAAATAATATAAACTCAATATATCATTGAACATCTCAAAGTACTATATTAAACTTCCAAACTCAACACATCATTGAATATGTTCACGAGCCCTTTAATCGAGCCGAGTTCGAGGCCGAGTTCACGAGCCTATAAATTAACATGTTCTCGAGCCTTTAAAAGAGCCGAGCTCAAAGGCCTTTAAACGAGTCGAGCCCTTTAAACGAGTCGAGCCCGAGCTCATGAGTCTATAAACGAATATGTTCACGAGCTCACGAGTCAAATGTCCTTAAATAGAACTCTGAAATCAAGCTCAATTCAATAAGATAAATAAATGAATTCGAACAAATTTCTTATCCAATCGAATTCTAAATAATATGAACTATTTAATTCATTTACGTCCCTAGTTAAAATCGCGTTTCCATGTTTGGAGAAAAAAAAAGGACGGAGAGAGAGATTTGGAGAAAAATAATTCGTTGTTGACCATACCAGCTATAATTTATCCATAGGCAGGTTCAACTACCACAAAGAAAAATGTATTTGGATTATTAAATGGTTCAACAATTATTCCTTCTGCAGTGGCACGCTATGCTATTATTATTATTATTATTATTATTATTATTATTACGCTTTACATCCTGTAACAGCTAAATTAAGCTGCCTTTCGTTCTCTCGGTTATCATTGATTCTTGAATCTCAACTGGATCAGCATTCCAACTTTTTATATTTGATTCGTCGAGGTTGCTGTTGTGTGTTCTGTTATCATATCTCCGCTGAAGATCAAGATGGCGTGCCACTCGTTGCTGTCGCTGCTACGCATTGATTAGGTAAATTATCAAAATACTTCTCCAGTTTATTATATTTTATACAATATCATTTTTAAAACTGTATTATTATCAAAGAAAGAACCTTAAAATTGAAATATTCAATAAATTCTTATTTATTTTATCATCTGAAGAGGGACTTGAAAACGTCGAAACTCGTCGGGGGCATTTTTTTTTAAAAAAAACCTATTAATTAAGCTGAAAAAAAAGAAAGAATAAACTATCACCTCCCGTTGTATATTAATTCTTCGGTGATCTCCAACGTCCGGCTTTTAAGTCGTCGTTGCCGAGAGGGAGTACGAAGGAAGCGCTGGATTCAACTCGGTACGGCGGTGGCAGAGCAGCATCCGATTGCTGCGTTTCGTCTCTCTCCAGATGGCGGCGGTGGCGGAGAGCTTATTGAAGTCCGGTGAGGTCTCCGCCATGATCCGCCAAGGCTTCATCTCCTCACCTCGCCTGTCCCCGACCTCTTCTCCTCCGCCGACACCTCCACCTACTGTCTCGGGATCCTCCGCGGTCGCCTCCGTCCCTTCTCCACCGCCTCCTTCGTTCCCCGCGCCCAGGACCACCACACTCTTCGAGATGATTGCCCAGGAAGGCGGCCAACACCGTCCCCCTCTGCGGCCGAAGCAGCTCGACCTGCAAGAGAGAATTGCCGCGATCCTCTCTAGTAAAGGCCCCAGTGACGTGAAGCTCTCCGTAAGCTCCGGAAACGGGATGAGAATCCGGATGGCAGCGCACCGGCAGGTGCTGACGGCCCGGAGCCGTTTCTTTGCTGAGAAGCTGGTAGGGATATGTGTCAGACCGGGTAGCAGACCGGTTGTTGTGGAGATCTGCGAGTGCGATGACGCAGAGGTGTACGTGGAGGCGGTGGGGCTCATGTATTCCGACGATCTAAGGAGGATGCTGGCCGGAGAGAACGTCTCGAAGGTCCTTGGCTTGTTCCAGGTAAGTTTGATTAACTTAATTTTCTGCTCTGTTTCTCTAAATCTTTCACGTATAAGAATTCAAGTCCGTGCCCCTTTTTCTTCTTCACTTCGCAATCAACCAACATTCTAAGAGGAAATTTGCTCTTTTGGAAAACAAACCTAATTAATTGGAAATTGAAATATTAGCTTAAACTAAATGCACTGATACCTCCTTTTCTACTCTCCAGTTAATTGCTCGTCTTGGTTGGTGTAGATGAACAACGATTAACGCTTTCCTTTAAGGAAAATCACAATGCAACATTGCTCTGCATAGTGCAAGGTGTCATTTATTGCCCGTTTATTTTTGTGTGCCAAGTAATACCCATAACCCATATGAAATCCCAGTGGTTTCATCCACCGCCAAGTCCCTGCCAACTTACAGATGAATCTTGATGGTGGCACTCTGCGTTGTGTAGCAGCTTGATCGAAAGTTTAAGTAGCATGAGATCGTTTACTCCACATAACCTGAGTTTATCAACAGCTAGTAGGAGAAGAGGGTTAGTACGTGAAGACATGCGCTCGTCAGTGATGACAAACAAGCATGCTGAAGTATCTGAGAAAAACTGAAACACAAATGTGGAATCTGAGTGAATAGTTGATCAAGGCATTAGATCAAGGATTTTTTGTTGGAAAGGCAAAACTTGTTTGTGTAGTGAACCTTGACATGAGGCATCTTCAACAGTTGCGCATGTTTTGATATATTCTGATCAATCTGGATGATTTTCCACTTGAATGCAAGACTTGATCTAGACTACCCTGGGGTTCAGTTAATGGTTTTCTACGATGCTCCATTTAGGGCACCTTGTCTTTAGAGATAAAGAAGGGTGTGAGCTTTTAAATGTCATATGCCTACTTTTTTTTAATCATTTCCTATAGTTTTGGTGGATGGAGATGGAATTGTGAGAGCCAATTATCCTTTTACAAGGGAAAATCAAAATATATGTTGAATTATTAGATGCCACGAACTCAGTGGAGTCACTTATAGATCCTGTGACATTTTTTTTTTATGTGGGTCTTGATTCGACTTTAATGCAATAGACAGCTTTGTTAGGCAATTCTTCTTGCAATTTGAAGTGATCCAATAGAGGATGTCCTCCCAAGAAAGATGCCAATGCTAGTCCTTTCAAAACCAACCATCTAATTTAGGCACTATGAAACTGGAAGAGATGGGCTAGTAGTTAATGTTGAGTTTGTTCAACGTGGTGTTAATTTTGGTGCCTTTGAGACTAGTTCATTCAGAATTTAGCAATCATCGATCTTAAAGTGTGTAGTTGCTCCCCTTAAGCATAAATCACCCTCGCTCAATCCATCTTCATTAAAATTCTTCTAAGATATGATTAAATTGATGTTGTTCTATAACTAGCTCTAGCAAGGAAGAGCCCTTGGTCCATCAAATTAGCGTCAATGTACCTAAAGTTTGCCTGCTAGAGTGCACAAATCTAGTGGTTAGATTTTGTCTATAGGGAGAAAGAAGCTACTATATACTATAGAGAGGTGACTTTTTTTGGGAATTTCTTGATTCTAATTGAACTCAAGTAGGGATGACAATGGGTCAAGTACTTGGATTTTTAGGTATCACACAAACCTATACCTATTTTAATACCGATTTGGATGATAAACAAGCAGTGCACCTACTGATACCCAATTGAGATCGGTAAAATCCATAGATATATATGGGTAACCACATGGATGTTGAAGGGGGTCGGCAACTTCCGAGGATTCTCAATTATTGGGTACCATAACCATCTATATACATAAGTGATTCTTTTCCAATATTTTGTGCACCACGTCCTTTGAAAACTTCAAATCAATGACCCAGAAAATCCAATGGTCACTACCTTGGTTTGCTTGAAACTATTAGGGTATGCTAGTTTGCTTAGATCAGTTGATTGAGAGCCACTTGTGCAATCTATTAGTGAATCCTTTGTCTTGCACGGTGGCGTAGATGGAGAGCGATATTTTATATAAATCTAATATGCACTCTAATGAAATGATACATATATGTAAACTGCACTAACAAAGTGTCATATTGTGTCTATTATACACCTTATTGTGCCTTGTGTGCATTATACATGCCATGTGTGTGTGTGTCTTATGGGCACTATGTTTGCGGTCATTGTATATATGCGCTTATATGAGTTGCCATGCACTAGATCATCATGCATGTGTTGCACATGAATCTACTCATCTGGTTTACATATGACCTATATAATTCCACCACATGGCTCCTACAAAAACTCTTTTAAAAGTCATTTGTTATAGACATAACAATAATTAAATGACTATATCTCCCTCAAAAGATTGACATGAGACTAAAGTTTTGTACGAGTCCTCTTCTTCTATCTCTAATTTTTGTACGAGTCATCTTTTTCCATCTCTAATTCTTTGAAAACCATTTATGAAACTTTAAGTCTTGAAAAAAATATCCAGCAGTTTACCACCATTTTTCAAATGATTTTTTTGACAATATATTTTCAGACATTAGGCGAGCTTGTTTATCATTCATGTACCGATAAATGTTCCGCGGTTTAAGCTTTAGCAGGTAATCTTAATGGCATGAAATTTAAATTGCATAGTAGACAATTTGAACTGGCTTTGTTATGTCTAACTTGAGAGAACTCACAAAGGACAATTCCGTGCTCAAAGTACTACTCAACACTCTTATGGTTGTATGCCCATATTTGACTGTTAGGATCTTACACTTGAATCCTTTGGAGGATCACACTCTCGCATTCATATACTAAAGGTGTGTTTTCTACAAGGGAAGGAAACATAGATACAGATAAGGTGAGATAAAGATTTCTCTAGTGGCACTTTCACTCCGTTTCTTTTGGCTGAAAATGAGAGGGAAAGAAAAGGCTAGTGAAAATTTTCCCTAGGTTTTCTCTAATTGCTTTTGATTTGGATGATAAACTAGTTTCACTTACAATGAAATTCAAATCCAGACTTTAAAACTTTAAAATTGTTTTCTTTTGTAATATATTTTTATTTATTTGTTTATCTTTTAACAAATAAAGTTTTGAAATTTAAAATTTATCTCCTTTTCATACCCTCAAAGAAACCAAAACGAGGGAAATATTTTTTCTATAAGTTTTTTCTCTACCCTTTTTTATTCCTATCTATTTCCTTCACTCGTAGGAAACAATTTTAAAAATATTTACTATAGGTAGCCTTTGGTTAGCAATAACTTACCCTTGGGATAATAACTTGGTGCTGAATTCACATTTTATATTTATATTATTGTTAGTTATTAAACTTAAAACATTGATGTTTTCATTGCTCTAGTAAGTTTCCATCATTTGACAAATTAGTTAGGAGGCTTTAGACACATCCCACATCTTTTGGATATTACTTCTTACAAGACCCTCTGTCAGCAAATCCACCAAAGTTTTGTTTAAAGAATAATAAAACATCCTGAATTAAGTGCACTGCATAGTTGAATAATTCTAGTTTTCCGAGTTAGGGGCTAAATGAGGCCTTACTTCCATATACGTTACAAAACAAAGTGTCTTATATAGGTGTTTTAATCAATATATGTAGACTTTTTATTGAATAAGTCCCTTAAACCATTCTGTTTCCATTTCTATGGTTAACGACTCCACAAATTCCAATCTCATGGTCTAATTCATAATAAACATGTGCTTCTTGGAGCCTAAAGACATGCCTCCTCACCAAGGTTGAAAATCCACTTACTAATGGGTGAAATGATCCTCGAGATTTGTTATCCAAGTTACATTTAGGTACTGTTATAGCAATGTTGGAAACCTGCCATGTACTATGCTGTAGTCCATTGTCCCTCCTATGCATTTTCTAACCCTATTGATTGCATTCAATAGATATGTCTTGTATATCCACTAACTTTTCCACTGTAGATATAATATTCAACCTTGTATCTCGTGGTATCCATCAAACAACTAATGAACTTGCATGCTTTTCTAATATATTATTTTTACCACTATATATTAGTAGTTTTCAGTGTTGAATCAATTGAAGTACTAAACTGTGCACAATCATAAAAATCATCTTTTTTAAGCGTTTACTCAATACAATAAGATTAATTCAATATGATATTATTTCTTTCTTAAGATAACAATGTTAACATAATTAGACAAAATATTATTTCTATCTTTTATGATCAAGTATGTCATTGACTTCTCTTAACTCATTTATGCTAACATTATTAGACAAAATAAATTTAGTTTCATTAATTTTTATCTAAAATAGTTTCTGAATTAAATATGCCATTGATATACAAGCATGCAGCAACTTCTTTCCTTCAAAAAAAAATTCTATTATAGATGCATTTATCAAATTTATTTATCCTAATATCATTTGATAATAAAACCATATTAAATTTATCCTGTCATTATTTACCACTTTGCTTAAAACTATAAAGAGAGCTTGCTTTCTTTATAACTTGTGTTCTTTTACTAACACATGAAATCTTTTGGTTGAACCATGTAAATATTATGTTTTAAATCATCAATTAGGGATGTTGCTCTTTATGTCTATTTATGTCATGGATCGGAGATGGAATAAGGCAAGTTAGGGTTTTTAGGAGGATGGAAGCTCCAACTAATGAGATAGAATGAAAAAATGGGAAATTATGGAGCATGTATATATAGTGGAAGATCAGGATGATTTCGTTTGGTACTAATGTGAATCTAACAGCCGATTTTGATTTGGGAAAGCACGCAATCCATGTGCTTTGTTGTGATTGGTGGAGGAGCTATCGATGAGGATTGTTGAACTTGATTTCGGTTGGGAGGATTTTGATTGGTTAGGAGGGTTTGAACAGTTTAAATACCCATAATTTATTAAACCATTCTTTTTATATCTAATTTTCCTACTTTTTAATGTCTATGTGGCCACTAACAATTTTGTCAAAAATTATTTATGAACCTAAGGTCTCAAATTGGATCGTATCACACTCCTTTGCATTCTTTAAGCTGCCTTTATTCTTCTCATGCACAAATTCACTTAATCTAACACCTCTATGCTTATAAATAATAATTTTTTACTCAATAATCATTAATAGATTTAAAAAATTTTAGTTGAGTCTGTTAACCTCTTTTATATTCTTTAATTTGCTTATTTTTTTTAGACCTTCAAATACATTAATGACTTTTTTTATTCAAATGATACTTTTTACTCCAAAGACATTGATGAATTTGAAGGTTTTAAATTGAGTCTTATTGTGTTTCTATGCCCTTGCATTCTCCCTATTCTCCCAATGCTCATTTTTTTTACTTTTGAAGTCCTTTATGTTCGTCAATTTTTTTTTTTTCAAAAGTCGTTGATGGACCTCAAGATCTTAAATTAAGTCTCATTGATCATCATTGCATTCTTTACCTTCCCCTTGTTATGAATGAACCTCTGTACCTGTTAATAACTTTTTATTTAAAAAAAATAAATGAATCTAAGTTCTACAATTGAGTTCCACTAGGCATCAGTATAATTTCTTAGTCTGAAATTTCCATGCTCATCAATAAGTTGATGAGCTTAGGCATCTCTAATAGGAGGTTTTTAAAGAGGTGTGTCAAACAAAAAAAGCTGAAGAAAAAGTTCTAACCATTGTGTATGCAAAGTTTGAGATTTGTATTTTAAAAAACTTTTATTTAAATTTAATTTTTATCCAAGAGATAAAGATCATAAAGATCTTGATTTAGCAATGATCACATGGTTAAGGTGATTCTATTAGATAAAGAAATGAGTATTTTAAGATATTGTTATAAGAATTATGGGTATTTTGGGGATTTAAAAGATCGATCATATGACACTATTTTGTCTCTATCAAGCCCAGCCTTATATATATATATATATATACATATAGCAAAGTTTTACAAAGTTCCTACTAAAAATATTCACTATGTTCCGTCTCATAATTTCTCCTAATAGTTATATTAAGAGGAATGACTTATAGCCACGATTTATATAAATCGACGTTAAAACTACACAATAGGTGTAGTTCAAAACTAATTTAAAAAAATAGAGTAATAGAGTTGATTTATGGCAGCAGTTTACACAAATCATTATTGAAAGTATTTAATAGAAATCGTTTGTAAACTGTGCCTAGAAGTTCAAGCAATAAAATGTTTTACATCAACATTTTACACAAAACCACCGCAAAAATTATCTGATATGAGCAGTTCCAAATAGTTCCTAATAGTTATATTAATAGGAGTGGTTTATACATATTGACCCTGAAACTACACAATAGGTGTAGTTTCTAAATCAATTCTAAAATAATAGAGCAGTAAAAGCGGTTTATAGTAGCAGTTTACATAACACGTTGATGAAAGTATTCAATATGGGTGGTTTAAAGACTACTACTAAAAGTTAGAACAATAAAAACAGTTAGTAGTAGCATTTGACACAGACCACTACTAAAAACAGTTAGTAGTAGCATTTGACACAGACCACTACTAAAAGTACCCAATATAAGTAGTTTAAAGATTGCTTTTAATAGTTGTATCATTAAGAGAGGTTTACAATAGTGGTTTATGTAAATTGGCACTAAAACTATGTAATAAGTGTAGTTTGAAAACCAATTCTAAAACATTAGAGCAATAGAAACAGTTTATAGCAGTAATTTGCACAACACGTTGATAAAAGTATTCAATATGAGCGGTTTAAAAACTATACTTAGAAGTTTGACAAGAACCGCAGCTAAAAGTACCAATATTAGCAGTTTCAAAATTGCTTCTAATAGTTGTATCATTAAGAGTGGTTTAATCAAATCGGTGTTAAAGCTATTCACCAAGGGCAATTGTAAAATTATTCTGAAAAGATAAGGCAATAGAAATGCTTTAGTTCAAATTGATTCTGTTTGATTTTCAAGAGTAGTGTTAATAATACTTCTAATAAACCGCTCCTATACGTGTGTTTTTTTATTGTCTCCATCCTTTAACGTTTTGGTGAAGGCGCCCATCAAAATCTAAGGTACGATCAAAGGAATGCCCCAAGTGACTCGAGTGAAGATTAAAGAGAAGGTATGTAAGCGTGCAAGGATTTTGCTTGAGATTAAAGAGACTAAGAGGAGTAGGTGAGTACCTTTTCAAGCTGGAGAAATGACGCAAGAATAGCATAGCGAAGTCATCGAAAGACTGTATGGATCTTGACTTGGGAGTATTGAACCGTCTGGGAAGTCGAAATAATATTCTGCGTACCATTTCTTCCGTCGCTAGAATTAATTAACTCCTGATACTCGTTTGGATAAGCCATTCGCCATTGAATCCAAGTTAATCTTTCTGTTTCTCCCAGTAAATTTTCAATATAGTCGGCTTTGTCCTGCGTATCTGTAAATTTTGCAAGACCACTATATTTTTAGTAACTGCTTCCCATCTTAAGAAGACATCTTCTATCTTGTGTAATTGTGGTGGGAGTGTCAGAATTGCCCCTGTTTGCTGATGAGCTGTAGGTAAATTCCACCATTCATTCTGATCATTATGCTTGAACTTTGTCTTCACTGTATTGTCATCTGTATCAGTTTGTACCTCAGTAAGCATGCACAGAAATTGTCCTGAGTTTGAAGATTGTTGTGAGGAGGATGGCATGGCATCAAGTTCTGCTTGTAATTGTCTTCGATAATCTCTTGATGTTCGCAAGCACCTTCGTGTAATAGCAAGACTCCTTTCCATTGAAGGTGGTGCATCTACTAAATTCAGATATGCTTCTTCCTCATAATATCTATGTTGCTCAATTGCATATTGTCTAGCTTTCTTCTGTAATGCTAACAGTTGTTCTTCAGATAAAGGTTGATAGCCTGAAACTCGCTTGACTGGTTGATCAACCTCTTTTCCTTTTTGTGCTTGAATCTCAGGATAGGTTGTAACATAGTCATCATATCCGGCCGCATGCTCTTCATCACTGCAACAGTAATGACAACCTTGGCAAAAAGGATTAGCTTTGTTACTAGAACAAACCTGAGGTTCTTGAGGTGTTTGATTTCCGAAGCCAAATACAAGACCAGATGCAGTATTCTTAGTTGTGGATCCGAAACCAAATGCCCCTCTTTCTGTTGAGCCTAATAGCTCTACTTCCCTAACCATAGGTGAAGTAATCTGCTCTATAATCAGTTGAGCAATGCATTCCTGCTTGTTGAGAAATATATCATCATTAGTCGTGTTATAAGCCATCACTTTAACTTCTCCTCGATAGTCTGAGTCAATAACTCCTCCCATAATAATAATGCCCCTCATTGCTGCACTAGATCCGGGAGCTACTCTTGCATATGTGTTTTGTGGAATTTGAATGCATATTCCTGTTTGTAATAAAGATCTACCAAGAGCAGGTATATCTTGAGCATGAGTGATAGAAATATCATACCCTGCAGCTCCCGGTGTTCGCCTCACAGGAAGTTGTGCAAGTGAATGTATTCTTTTGACAAGTAATTCAGGACCTCTTTCTTCTTCCACAAGAACTGCAATTATATGGCTTGTTAACTCTTCCTCATCTGATTGTATCTCTTCATCCCTTGAGTTGAACTTGGGTGGAGATGATGAGGTCGCCACTTGATATTGATCAAACTGTAGTGAAACACTGCCATCAAGCATGTTTCTTGTGTTTACTTCTGTAGGCTGCATAGGTATATTAACAGTTGACTGTCTTATAACCCAGTTATGTCCTAAGACATCTCTGGTGTTATAACTTCTTCCAGGAAGTGCTCTTACACCATGGCTTGCCAAATAGTCTATCACATCTCGGCATCCCTTGCCTTGTGACCAAGTTAGGACCTGTTCTTTTGCAATCCACTTGTCGTTCCCCGGTCGCCTTATTACCACAAAACCTTTAGTTTGATAAATTCTAGAACTCTGTTATTCAAACACTATATCAGTTCATGTTTTCGCTATAACTGATCAACAGTTGCAATTCGCTAGACATGCCCTCGGAGTTCGCTATAACTGATCAACAGTTGCAATTCGCTAATCCGAATTTTAAAGAAAGATGTTCTTTATTGTTTTAAGAACAACATATAACAGAAAATATTACTATACCCAACCTTTCCCCTGTGAATACCCTGAGTAGGGTTTTACTCAGCCATAAGAACTTAGCTCTGATACCAAAATGGTTTGCGGAAACGCTTCTTTTCAAATAACTTAGATAATGTACCAAAGAGAAAGTACAGGACTAAATTACAAGAAAAGGAAATTAGAAAGCTTGAAATAGCTAAAGACTTACAAACTTAAGACTTCTCAGAGTAGAACTTGTACCGGAACTCGGTGTGCATTGTGGGCCTCATCATCACTCACGAGTATCCTTATCTGTTCCTCTTTCTTATCTCTTTACAAGCCATCATAACAGAGTTCAGAATGTGATAGACTATTTGGCAAGCCATGGTGTAAGAGCACTTCCTGGAAGAAGTTATAACACCAGAGATGTCTTAGGACATAACTGGGTTATAAGACAGTCAACTGTTAATATACCTATGCAGCCTACAGAAGTAAACACAAGAAACATGCTTGATGGCAGTGTTTCACTACAGTTTGATCAATATCAAGTGGCGACCTCATCATCTCCACCCAAGTTCAACTCAAGGGATGAAGAGATACAATCAGATGAGGAAGAGTTAACAAGCCATATAATTGCAGTTCTTGTGGAAGAAGAAAGAGGTCCTGAATTACTTGTCAAAAGAATACATTCACTTGCACAACTTCCTGTGAGGCGAACACCGGGAGCTGCAGGGTATGATATTTCTATCACTCATGCTCAAGATATACCTGCTCTTGGTAGATCTTTATTACAAACAGGAATATGCATTCAAATTCCACAAAACACATATGCAAGAGTAGCTCCCGGATCTAGTGCAGCAATGAGGGGCATTATTATTATGGGAGGAGTTATTGACTCAGACTATCGAGGAGAAGTTAAAGTGATGGCTTATAACACGACTAATGATGATATATTTCTCAACAAGCAGGAATGCATTGCTCAACTGATTATAGAGCAGATTACTTCACCTATGGTTAGGGAAGTAGAGCTATTAGGCTCAACAGAAAGAGGGGCATTTGGTTTCGGATCCACAACTAAGAATACTGCATCTGGTCTTGTATTTGGCTTCGGAAATCAAACACCTCAAGAACCTCAGGTTTGTTCTAGTAACAAAGCTAATCCTTTTTGCCAAGGTTGTCATTACTGTTGCAGTGATGAAGAGCATGCGGCCGGATATGATGACTATGTTACAACCTATCCTGAGATTCAAGCACAAAAAGGAAAAGAGGTTGATCAACCAGTCAAGCGAGTTTCAGGCTATCAACCTTTATCTGAAGAACAACTGTTAGCATTACAGAAGAAAGCTAGACAATATGCAATTGAGCAACATAGATATTATGAGGAAGAAGCATATCTGAATTTAGTAGATGCACCACCTTCAATGGAAAGGAGTCTTGCTATTACACGAAGGTGCTTGCGAACATCAAGAGATTATCGAAGACAATTACAAGCAGAACTTGATGCCATGCCATCCTCCTCACAACAATCTTCAAACTCAGGACAATTTCTGTGCATGCTTACTGAGGTACAAACTGATACAGATGACAATAATTATCTTGATTACCTGCAATATTTAGCATTGCAGGACATGACTTCTCAAGATCATTATTTTTCTAATGATGAATTTACCAATCCATTCGCGGAAGGTGATGGAGAAGTAGTAGAAGTAGTAGCTGCAGGCACTAGCAATAGTGATTTTTCAAATAATTGGGTTTCTGATTATCCACAATTACAGCAGCTGCAAGAACAAATCTATTCTCAAGCAGAATCCGCATATCGACCTCCCGCTGATACAACCATGAATCCTGTTGGATATCCGCCAAATCGAGCTCCTAAAGATGAACCCGTAAGTATAGCAGCCCCACCTACAGTGAAGACAAAGTTCAAGCATAATGATCAGAATGAATGGTGGAATTTACCTACAGCTCATCAGCAAACAGGGGCAATTCTGACACTCCCACCACAATTACACAAGATAGAAGATGTCTTCTTAAGATGGGAAGCAGTTACTAAAAATATAGTGGCCTTGCAAAATTTTACAGATACGCAGGACAAAGCCGACTATATTGAAAATTTACTGGGAGAAACAGAAAGATTAACTTGGATTCAATGGCGAATGACTTATCCAAACGAGTATCAGGAGTTAATTAATTCTAGCGACGGAAGAAATGGTACGCAGAATATTATTTCCCAAATAAGAAGAGTATTTTTACTTGAAGATCCGTTCCAGGGATCAACTGACATGCAGGATAGAGCATATAGAGATCTGGAAAGATTAAGCTGTCAACAGGTAAAAGATATTATTCCATTTCTGACTGATTATATGCATCTTGCTTCAAAGACAGGAAGATTGTTTACTGGACCAGAGTTATCTGAAAAATTCTGGCTTAAACTTCCTGGCGAATTGGGTCGCCGAATCAAAGCAGCATTTGAAGAAAAATATCAAGGCAATACTATGGGTGTCCATCCTAGAGTTATATTTACTTATAAATATCTAGAGGAGGAATGCAAGAAGGCGGCCTTTAGTAGATCTTTGAAAGATTTATCCTTCTGCAATCAAATGCCTATTCCTGGATATTATAAGGACCCAAAGAAGAAATATGGACTCAGAAAGTCCACCACTTACAAGGGCAAACCACATCAGACACATGCAAGGGTAGAGAAAAAGAAGCATCTACTGCGAAACAGGAAGTGCAAATGTTTCCTCTGTGGAGAAGAAGGCCATTTTGCACGAGATTGCCCTAAAGAATACAAAAATACAAAGAGAGTGGCTTTATTTGAAGGATTAGAAATCCCTGATGACTATGAGATATTGTCTGTACAAGAAGGAGATGAAATCTCCGATGCTATATTCAGTATATCTGAAGGGGAAGACCACCAGGTGAACACTGTTCTTAATCAAGAATTCCTATTTGTTTTTATAGAACAAACATATTCTTACATGATAGGAAAGACAGAAGGGTGACAACCTATGGTAAAGATACCAAAGGCTCAGCATGACTGTAATCATATATGGGAGATCAATGGAGAAATAGCTGCCTCGTACCAGAGATGTACGTGCTGTAAAAGGGAGACAATGCAGAAGCACCGAATGCACTGCAGTACTTGCCATATAACTTCATGTGGAATGTGCACAAGAAATTATTTTGACATGAGCATACCAATAGAAAGGTCAGTCCCAATCCCCTTTTCTCCAAATACATTGATGCAAGAACAGCAAAATTATATAGCATGGTCAGCAGCTGAGATTGAAAGATTAAAGCAAGAAATTGCCAGTACCAAACTACTAGCAGAAATTCAGATGGAAACAGTTAAAAGGGAATTTGCCGCTGAAAAAGAAGAGCTAGTAAGAATCCACAGTGCTAATACACTTGAATTATGCACTGAAAATGAAGAACTTCATTTTAAGGTTGACCGTCTGGAATTAGAGAACAGAGATTTATTAAGAAAATTGGAGGAAGGTAAAGAATACATCAACCCTGAAAATCCTGAGGAAGATGAAGAGGTTTATGAAGAAGTACATGTTCTAATTGATTCAGGAAGGGAAAAAGTATTTTCTATTGAAAAGGCGGAACAACCAAGACCAAAAACTAATGGCCTCTTTAACCTGGTTGTTGAGCTTTTTATTCCAGGAGTTGATCCTGGACACTGGAGCCACTACTTGTTGCATCGATCAGGTATCCATACCCCCTCTGGCTATTGAAGATAATACCAATAAGTGTAGTGAGAAAGACTCGACATGTGACTCCCTCGGAGTATTGATGCAGGAGAGTTGCATTCTCATAGTGGCAAAGATGCTCGTCTGGATCGGCTGTGTCGTTGTACTCATGAATATGTAATGGTCGGAAGTGTCGGGGCAACTCCTCCTTCAGGATGTTTTCAGCAAATGGCATTTGTCGTGCGACCATCCTCTACGTGAGTAACAATCCCTCCAGCTTGTCGACGAGTTGCTTGTCCGGATGGTGGACCAAAGTAGTTGCTCTTGAGCTATGAGTAGTGGATTCGGGTGGAAGCGCCTCTTTGGTCGAGACCTTTTCCGACCCTGCTTCCCCTTTAAAATGAGGAGTAGGGCCTTGTCTTAAGGTTGTCTCTAGAATAGTAGCTACCATTCACAAGAACTCCTCCCATAGAACCAGATCCATAGGAGTTTCCACCACAGTTCGCAACGGAGGTTGATACTGTTAGAGCAATCTGAGTACCCTAAGTTTTGATGTTTGGGCAAAGGTTTATTGTTTTATTTGATATGCATTATGAGTGTGAAGGATACACGTACAACAAGGAAAGTCCAAGTGTGATCTTGGCAAAGGAGGAAAGTCCAAGGATGAGTCTTGGCGGTGTAAGTCCAAGCATGTAGTCTTGGCAACGTAAGTCCAAGTGTAACTTGGCAATGGATGAAGTCCCGGAGGTGCGACCTCTTGGCAAAGGAAGACCCGACAACAATGACAAGGTCGATGGAAGCTCCAGAAGGCAAGACGTGAAGGATGGGGAGACATCCGAGGGACGCAAGGCTGATGGAGGAGGCTAGAAGGCTAGGTCTAGGTTGGTCGGGCGAGGACGAGAGCTGAGTGAATGTACTCGGGGTTAAATCCTAGGATTAGGGCTTACTGCAGCAGTACTGTAGCGTTACTATAGTAGTATTGTAGTGTTACTGTAGCGTTACTATAGCAGTACTGTAGCAGTTGACTGGTGGTTTCATTAGTCAACTGGTGCAGTTGACTGACTGGTGCAACAGAGGGCTGGTATCGAGCTGTTGGGCTGTAACGGTCGAATTTCCACAGAGGGCAGTCGACTAATGGTTTTGACATTCGACTGGTAGGCGGGATTTTTCAACCTGTGGTCTATATAACCAAGACTTGGGAGCGTGGTTGAGGTTGACGAAATAGAGGTGGTTAACCCCTATTAGTAGTCTACTTGTGCCCTAGCGTCTCAAGTGTTCTTGTGAGAGTTGTGGTGAGGTTTCTCTACCTACAAGGAGCTACGTGAGCTAGCCGGAGTTTGCCGGGGAGTCATCCACCGACGGATCGGGATCATTCACCTTACGGACAACCGTGGAGTAGGAGTCCTAATCTCCAAATCACGTTAAATGATCGTGTAGCTTGGTTTGCATTTCTTGTCTTGTATTTAGATTAGTTTTCTACTTGTTTGTTTGTATTTCCGCTGCGTAACTAACAATTATAGGAAGAGGCGATTGATTTGGGTGAGACGCTATTCACCCTCCCTCTGGCGGACGTCAAGGTCCTAACAAGTGGTATCAGAGCTAGGTTAGCTCTTGTTGGACTAATCGCCAAGAGAGCGGCTAGAGGAAGAAGATAGAGTCGTAGGAACCTCTCGGATGGGGCATCCGAATCCCACCTCCATACGAGCGCGAGGACTTCGACTATTGGAGGAAGCGCATGGAGATGTGATTCCAAATGAATTGGAACCAATGGATTGCATTGGAGGAACCGTTTGAAGCTCCAACGGACAAGAAGGGAAAGCATTTCCGACCTCGATATTGGACCGAGGAGCAAAGGGAGCAATTGGAGACGGACAAGGAGGTAACTAGAATTTTAATTAATTTATTACCTCCTAATGCGATATTGAATGTAGGTGAATACGAGAATGCAAGCGACCTTTGGAAAAAAGTAATTGCGCTTCATGAGAGTCCTACACAAATCCAAGAAGAGGAGCCCAAGGAGAAGGGCTCATTGGTCCAAAAAGAGAAGGACCAATCGGATGTTGACACGGGTTCAACATCCGAGGAGGAGAAGGAAGATGAGGAGGTATCATCCACATCTTCAAGAGAGGAAGAAGTGGAACCGTCCACATCTTCAAGTAAAGAGGAAGAAGAGCAATCCAAGGAAGAGGAGATCTTGGAAGCTCAACCCTCCACCTCAACTACCAAGAAGAGCACAAAGGACCACATCAAATGTTTTGAGTGTAGTAAAATGGGACACTACAAAAGTAGATGTCCTTCGCTCAAGAAGATAAAGGAAGTAAACCCTAAACTCACTAAAGTTAATTTAGAAACTAATGTGAGTTGTAGGAAGAAGGATAAGAAGCATATTAGGTGCTTTACATGTGGTGAGTGGGGTCACTACCACACAAAGTGCCCAAGGAGAGGAGAGCTCAAGAAATTGGCGCACTTAAAGAAATGGGAAAAGAAGAGAAGCACAAGTCAAGGGGGCTTCAAAGGTAAAAGGGAATCCCTATTTTGAAGTTTAATCCAAGCTCCAATTCTTATATGCTTGTTAGAAATAATATAGATTATTTACCTAAGCATAATCATGGATTTATGTATAATGATAGGAATAGGGTTAACACGGTAGATAACCCTAAGAAATCATACATTAAGGGTAGACCTAATAAGACCCAAACCACTTTGCCTAAGGGAAGGAAAGCGGGTGAAAACCTAAGTATTAATCCCAAGAAAGGGAGGCATATGCCTAGGAAGGTGGGTAGGTCTAGGGATATCCAAAGTGTACATGTTGACTTTAGGGTTAGAACCCTAGAATTAGAAAATCAAGCCTTGAAGGTAAGGCTTGAAGAAATGGAGAAAGTCCTAAATAGGTTCATTATTGGACCTAGAGGACTTGACATGTGTTTGGGTGGTCAAAACCTCAAAAATGTCAAGAGGAGGTCAAGTGCTAGGGTGACACATGAAAATGGCAAGGGAGGAATGACAAAGGCTAAGGGAAAATCATCCAAGGTCTATGATAAGAAATATGCAAGGGTTGCATATGATTATGGAAAGGATGAGGTGCCCAAAGTTAAGAAGAGGAAGTCTACTAAGGTACACCATGTGGGTATAGCCATGGTAGATGAGTCATCTAAGGAGGTGATTAAGGCTAAGAGTCCTAAGGTTAGGAAGAGCCTTTGGGAGCCATGATAGATGGGTTATCAAATGTGCCAAGTGGTTAGGAGACGGACTTGAGTCTCTAAACTAGTGGGTTGACACAATTAGGATGGTATCATGCATGAAAATATGACATTGGGATCATATTACATGAAAATTAGTTTTTGATGTATAGATGTCATATAAACCAATGCTAGGGATGCATTATGGTTTAGTATGGGCAGATAAATCAAGAGGAAGCCAAAACTAGGACTTTATGTCAAGGTTCAATTGAATCATTTAGCTAGTTTTGAATTTTGTATCAATCTTGGGATCTGCGATAAATATATTTTTATATATATTTTTCCCAAGTAGACATGGATAAAATAGACCTCTCCACAAAATTTGGGATTTTTTGGAGGTTTGTGGAATTTTTGACGCATTTCTGAAAGTGGGTCAAAAAAGTTGATTTTTACCAACATAGAGTATCGGTCGACTGGTAACAGTAATTTTGAGCACAGAAAACCTCTGTAAGCTCATTTTGACGATAACAGTCGACTGGGGTTTATACCAGTCGACTGGTAACACTATTCATGAGCACAGAATGTCTCTGTAAGCTTATTTTGACGATAACAGTCGACTGAGACTTATAGCAGTCGACTGATACGGTTTGAAAATATTTTTTTTTTCATTAGAAAATGATCAAAAAAGTGGTGAACATGTATGTAATCTTATGGGGGATTAATACATGACGTTTATGGTCATTAAAGGTCAAAGAATCCAATAATTGGGATATTGTTAGAGCTCTTTTTGATGTATGGCAAAGGGGGAGAAATTTAGGTTTAAGTGGGAAACCTACATACCTTTGCAAGAAATCCTAGCTCAAGGGGGAGCTTAGGTGAAGGGGGAGCCTAGGGATTTAGGTTCCATTATTTATGCATGAGTTGATTTGCATATGTATTGTTATATTGTTTCCCTAACTTAAACGGGTTGTCAAACATCAAAAAGGGGGAGATTGTTGGAGCAATCTGAGTACCCTAAGTTTTGATATTTGAGTAAAAGTTTAAGTTAGGTTTATTGTTGTATTTGATATGTATTGTGAGTGTGCAGGATACAGGTACAACAAGGAAAGTTAAGTGTGATCTTGGCAAAGGAGGAAAGTCCAAGGATGAGTCTTGGCAGTGTAAGTCCAAGTGTGACTTGGCAATGGATGAAGTCCCGGAGGCGCGACCTCTTGGCAAAGGAAGACCCGACAACAATGACAAGGCCGATGGAAGCTCCAGAAGGCAAGACATGAAGGATGGAGAGACATCCGAGGGACGCAAGGCTGATGGAGGAGGTTGGAAGTCTAGGTCTAGGTTGGTCGGGCGAAGACGAGTGCTGAGCGAATGTACTCGGGGTTAAATCCTAGGATTAAGGTTTACTATAGTAGTATTGTAGCGTTACTGTAGCCGACTAGTGGTTTCATCAGTCGACTGGTGCAGTCGACTGGGAGCGAACAGAGGGCTGGTATCGAGCCGTTGGGCTATAACGGTCGAATTTCCACAGAGGGCAGTCGACTGGTAGGCGGGATTTTCCAACTCGTGGCCTATATAACCAAGACTTGGGAGCTTGGTTGAGGTTGACGAAATAGAGGTGGTTAACCCCTGTTAGTAGTCTACCTGTTAGTAGTCTACCTGTGTTCTTGTGAGAGGTTGACGAAATCGAGTATCAACTCACCGAAGTTTGAGGGGGAGTTCTCATTCTGTAAACGAAAAATGGATGTATTTTTTTGAACTGATTTTGATACAATCCTTTTTATGAAATTTGGTTTTGATGTTTCCAAAAGAAAAGATGGAAAAGAACTCGAGGAGCATCTTTAGACTTAGACGTAATACGACAAATTCATAGAAAATGGTAAGGTCGAGTTCCATTTATTGAGTGTTCTTCCTGCCCAAGAACCAATGCGCAAAAGAATTTTGGGAAAAGTTCTTGGAGCTCTACGAAAAATCAAAAGAAATCGAATCCAACTCCTCGATGGACACTGAATCGTCGACGGAAGAATCCGAGACCGAGAAATCTGCCGGAACAACACTCATAGCCGAATATCTACCAGAAGATAACGAAAGTACCTCGGAAATGAGCATCGATGAAGAGGGAGACACTACAGAAAAAAGTAACAATGAAGGGGAAGCGTCTACCGACGAATATATGGTAAGTCAGGTAAGTAAACTTCTTCCAGAGTAATTATTTAAAATTGTGCAAATGCTAAGTAAATCATTATATAAAAAGAGAACAAAGTATGTAAAGTCAAAGAAAGAATATGCATGCTTTAAAGAAGAATTTCAAAAATTAATGAAAATGTAAAATTAAAAGATAAAATAGAAATGTTAGAAAAGGAAAACTCACATTCAAATTTTTCGCATGCTCCAGAAAGAAATTACAAACATCATCGAAGGTTTTAACAGGTATTTTAAGGGCAAAATTAGGAAAATATCACAGAAATACATTCCTATTAAATTTTTGATTAATCCTATAGAAAGAAACTTATTTTGGGTTCCAAAATCATATTTAGATTTTTTTTTTTTTGCTTTCAGACAGAAAGTTTAATATTTAATTTCTTTAAAAGACTTTATCTAAAAAGTGGTTGTTACTCCAATATCCAAGAAGGCTTAGTGTCTGCCTGGAAGTTAATTATTGAAATAAGTATTTAATTGACTAACTGTTAAACAATTAGTTGTTATAAAAATGCTTTAAATTGTTTATCAAAAATTTGATTAGAAATTAATTTGAAGTTAATTTTTCCAAGAAAGATAACTTTATCACTTATTAATGTGGAAAAGACCTTACTTTTTGCTTAATGATAATTTTAACTTCATATGAAATGTTTTATCTGCCTTATATAGGTTAAATATTTTTTTTAAAAGAAACTTCATTGATAAATCCGAAGCTTAAACTTTTTTTTTTTTTTTTTTAGAATTTTCCCTTAGACTTTTGTTTTAGACTTACCAAGTAACATTTTTAATGTACCCCATTTTTAATGTAATTAAAAGGGGGAGTAGTAAAGATTAAGTCTAGGAGGAGAGTAGTACAATTTTTTTTATTTTTGTACTTGCAAAAATTTTATAACTATTATTTTATAACTGTTATTTTTATGGTTTTACTCTAACTTAACTTAGGGTTTGCTCACATCAAAAAGGGAGAGATTGTAAATATCCCGTGGTAGTTTTGATGTGATCAACCAATTAAATTTATGTCATGTTGGTATTTAACCCTTGTGTCTAAGTGTGCAGGAACTTACGAGCACAGGAAGTTGAGCGAAAGGTATAGCTAGCAAGAAGGACGGCATGGGAGAGAGCCGACGGGCTTGGTGCGCCCGAGGTATGAGGTGTTTTGGAAGAGTACGCAGGCGGACGAGAAGACAGCGTTTTCGAGGGGCAAGAAGCCGGAGCGGAAGATTGCTCGAAAGCCGGAAGTTGGGTTCGGGTGAGCCCTATTCCGGATGACCGAGATCATCCAAGCTAAAGGAGCTGGAGCGGAAGACCCGGACCCAAGCGAGCAGAGCCGGAGTAAGAACCCGAACCAAACAATTAACATAAAGTTAACTTAGGTCCGGGTGCTTGGACTGAGTCCAGGCGCCCGGACCATGAATTTTATCCGGATCACATCAAATGCGATCCGTTGCGACGGGATAAAGTTTTATCCCCCTAGAGGTGCCTGGAATCCTTCCAGGCGCCCAATGGTTCAAAACAATATTTGTGATTGATTCTTCTTTAGTTTTGTTCTGTAATTGAGTGCTTTAGTTGCTGTAAAGAGGCTTCTCCGCCTAAAGGAGAGTTTAGTGAGCTTTCAACTTCCTTGGATTAATAACCTTCTCAGTTGTAACCAAGAAACCCTTTCGTACCTTTCTTTTTCAGTCTTGTATTTATTTTATGCAAGTGTTAGTTTAATATAAAGTTATAAAGTTCGAGCAAGGTTCGTTTTCCTTTGCAGGGCTATTCACCCCCTCTAGCCGGCCGTCAAGGGTCCAACAGAAGTGACGCCCCTTGACTGACCACATGACTGATCCTCTCCACTGTGACGACAACTATGAGTCTGTACCACTGGCTTTGCCCGGTTGTCAGTTCGATGTCCCTTTCTAAAGAAGGGGCACTAATGTATACTCACCCCACCTCAGAGGGGTTTACAAGTGATCATCTCATAAGATCCAGTTCAGCTTGGCTTTGATACAGCGAGTCTCCGATGTGGCTATTCGGTCCAAAGATGACCGCTCGACCAGAGATGATTTGGCCACTGTGGGTGGAAAAGGGGGAGTCGATTATGTATTGTAGGTCCGATAAGGCCCACTACTTGGTCGGGTTTACTCGAGCATCATCATTAAGGAATATAAACTCTATATCTCTTTCACTAAGTGTAATCCTTTTAGGTTTTGGTAGTCTAATTGCTGCTCTTGGTATCCCCAAACTTTTACAGAGTTTAGGGCAGACATTCTTTTCTTCTAAGCCTTCTATGAGGTTTTCTTCTTTTCAGTGCAAACTTAATTCAAAATTTAATAAGGTTTCACTCCAATTTTTTGTGTGGTATATTCAAATAGGATAACATGGTACCATTTCTCATTTTATTGTATTGCCACATTGATTCTCTACTTTTTATGTTCTAAATTATTTATGACTTCACTTTTAATGTTTAGGTTAATCATTGATGAATGGTGAAATATTTCTTATTTCCTGCTATAGGTATGACATGCAAGTTATATACATTATTGTGTTGTTTAAAAAATTAAATCTAGTTCTTGCCTTAAAAATATTTCTTGTTTTAACTACATTAGAAGTTATGTTATGTTTCATCTTGTTATGGATTTTATTATAATTTACATGTTCTAATCAACGTTTAAAATCTCATGTTGAATCACTCTTGCAAAATATTTCATTCCACACCCTAATCGACACTGACACGCCCAAAGTCCCGAGGCCCCATGGTTGTCGCGAAGATGTCGCACAAGGGGCACTAGCGCCACAGAACAGGAAGTGCAAAATCAACTTTTAATTAAATAAACTTAGATTAATAATTTCAATCAACTCTTAATTATGATAGAGATAATTTAAATAAACTTAATTAAACTGTAAAAACTATTCTATTAATTATATATATATATTAAAAAAATACTATTATTTTTTTTATTTTTTAAATATGTAGATTAAAATTTTATTTTTAGTTAATATATTTTATATTTAAAAAATATCAAAACCATATCAGCATGATGTGGTAGCAAAACTGTATTGTTTCGGTCTGAAACCTCGACACGAGTCGAGATTTTAAACCTGGTTCTAATCTACCTACCGAGTGTGCTTCTTCTTGTCATGCATTCTATTATAATTAATATGTTATAATCTACCTGTCAAAAGTTAAGGCATTAAACAAAAATATTATTTTATTGATATTAAACACATCACTATGTGTTGTCTAATAAATTAAATCTTGTTTTTGCCTTAAAAATATTTTTATAATTATTTTAGTTGTTTTTACAAGTAATGGATATATTTCTTGTATCAACTACATTATGAGTTAAGTCATACTTCATCTTGTTATGCATTCTATTATAATTCACATGTTTTAAACTACCAACCAAAAATTAAGGTATTAAGTAAATAATATCACTTTATTGATATCAAGCATAAATAATCAATGACACATGTAACCCTTCCCTATAAATGTTCTATTAAAGAGTAAAAACTTATCTAACTCAATTATAAATTTGAAGCCATACTCATTACAAAACTTACAAGATATTAATTTGTCCCTAAATTCTAAACATACAACATTGTCAGTACAATTAGCCCCAAAGTGGTTGGGTTCGACTGAGAGGTTTTAATGTGTAATAAAGGGTTTAAGTTAGGTTTTCTTGTGAATCTAACGTATCCATTTAGTTTACAGTAGAGATTAAGATGTTGAGTCGCATTAATCGGCATAGGTGGAATTTACCATTTCGTTCATTAATTGATTTTGAAACTCTTCGACATTGACATTGGGTGGAGCTCTTCGTGAGAGGCCTAACGGCCAAGCAAGGACACAACAAGAGACCTTCATGAGGTTGTAACGATCTCGCTTGGCCGTGAAGCCTTTGCAAGGTTGCAGTGGCCTCGCCTAGCCACGAAGCCTTCGCGAGGTGTGTAATCTTGCGGTGGCTAGGCTTGGCTATGGCCTCGTGGCAGCCTAGCCATTCATTAGGCCATTGCAATTGGCAATGCCTCACGCCACCTCAATTTTCATCTTTTTCTTTTCTTTTTTCCCTATTTTCTTATTTTTCTTTTTATTTTCTATGGAGATTTTTTTTCCACCGTTGATTCCTTTTCCTCCACTCCTCCATGAGAGTAAACACAGAACATAAGGGAGAAAAAAAAAACTTATTATGTTAGAGAATAGAGTGGGCGTGGTGGAGACAGATTACTAAGAGAGATATGAAAATATAATTAAATATGATATAATTATTAACCTTATAAAATATATTATTATGATTGAATCAAATTATTTTATATATAAATTTGATTCAATTTTAAACCAATTAAAATAAATCTAAATTAAATCCAGTTTAAATCTATTTGATTTTAATTTTCATGCCAACTTGGTAGATTACACCTAATCCTAAATCAACTTTTATTCACTCTTTTGTAGCAAAAGATGATTACGCTCACTCAAGCGTGTCTCGCAGTCCATTCCCAGATTATGTGAAGGGACGTAAATCACATGTCAGTTTATAGCCGCTCGCCAAGTAGCTAAGGGTGGAAGGAGTTTTTCCATCTTTTACACTTTTAATTGTTAAAATATTAGTTTAATTTAACTAGATTAATTATTTTTTAAAAAATAAAATAAAATTTTAGGAAAAAGATAAAATTTGATATCTAAAGATTTTTTTGTGGGTACTAACTTTTGTGATGTCCATAGAAATCAAGAGAAATAATGTTAACATGAGATAGGAAAACTAAAATTTGATGAAATTGTATTGAGCTTCTCCTCCTTTATGTGTTTCTCATCTTTAGTTTGAATGTCAATAAACAATTAGGGTTCGACACAATAATTTATTTAATAAAGTTAAAAAGCAATATTTATTATTTTATAATTTATTTTATTAAAAATATCATTTAAAATACATTATACTTCTTTTGATATTAGTAATTTCACATGCTATGTATTTTATTAAACTTATCTTAATTATTTTGTATAAATTTTAATTCGAGCTATTCCTATATCATTTTTAAAAAAGAGAGAAAGTTATTTATTTGCTTTTATCTAAATTGTTCTATAGTTAAAAACTTCCAAAAATTATTATATATATACATTATATCAATAAATTAAAGTTATCATTCCCTTGTCATTTTACTATAAAATTTAGCCAACACTTTTGCATATTCTCAAAAGACAAAAATTACATTAATCCATGAATGATTTGAAGTTTTCAAATAAATATAACATAATCAATATCTAAAATCATGAAAATATATCTAAAGATATTGAAACCGAAGATCAATCTTTATGACCATTATAAATGCAAGTTCTCATATAATATGTTACTAAAACCATATCATTCTTGTTGTAAATCAAAATCACATCTCGAAATTTTGAACTTTGGTTTGCAGAGACTTCGCTGGTGATATATGGAGTTTTGTTGATATTGGTGAAGAATGGTATGATACATTTGATGGACTATTAAGTTCTAGAAGTAATGACTTCAGGCAAATGGTGAAGTTCTAAAATTGTGGCTCTTGGGCAAGTAGATGAAGTCCTGTAGTGCTGTCTTTAGGCATTGGAAGTCCTAAAAGACACATTTTGGGTAATTGAATGATGTCCTGGATATGCAGCCTTTAGGAAGAAAGGTCTTTGGACATCTTGGTGCATGTGGAAGACTTGAGAGTACGATTTTCAGGTAGGAAGCCCTAAAGAATTAGAGTCTTGGGTAAGTTGGTGAAGTTCTCAAGCTTGGTCTTGTAGTTTTATGGAGGCTTATAGAGTCATGAGTAAAGTTGATATCCTTGATCAGATTAAGTCGATTCATTACTCGATTGGAAGTTTGAGTCGATTGGTCAATGAACTTAAATGCCCCTTTTGTGAATAGAATGCTTCTGACAGGAGCTTTGTTGAGTGTGATTATGGATAAGATCATGTTAATGACTCTTTTATTTAAATTCCAATTGATTAAAAATCATTTGAAGTAACTCGAAATGTAGTTGTTGGACAACCGTGGGAGGCTTGGGGTTCTAAAGTTTTTCCTTCATCAGATTTTGGAGTGTTGAGTATGTAAGCCAGCATTCTAGTTGTTGAGCCTCTAATCCAAAAGGATCTCCCATCTCCTTGATTGTTAAGAGAGCCACCTTCTACAACAAACGATTAAGAATAGCCTTAAGATAATTGAAAATGTTGCTAGCTGATGAGTCTCATGGCTTGTCTTGAATGAAAAAAATCATCAACCTTGAAGTGCATTACTTTTGTGGAGGTGGATTTTGTCCCAACCAATGATTCTAATGGTCTCAGAGCGATCAATTCTGTCACGCCCCGGAGGAGTCCTTGTCCGAGAAAATTTCGACAGCATCTCCCCTATACGGCGGACAATCTGAAACTTTCTACAATCACTATATACCTCAGCCACATGCGGCTGGAATAATAACAAAAATAAAACAATCACACCGGCATTCCACGCAGTTTAATAGAAATAAACATATCAATAATACGATGACTCAAAATCCACCCTACTCAACTACACTCGTAAAGCTCAAATCCGATGAACTCACCTCTTCTGTCGTCCAGGCAGGCATGTAGTAGAATAAATCCAAATCATACCAAAAATCCATCAAACGATATGAATCTATACAATATCCATAATTAAAACAATACAAGACTAAAAAAACAAAGTCTGATAGTGAAACTAAGATAAAATAGCAACTCAAGACCAGCAGAGGACTAGCACTACGTGCAGATGGGGACTAGCGACTGGAACTGCTCCGGACAGCCTCAACCTGAAAATATCAATAATGGAGGCGGGGTGAGTCCAACACTCAGCAGGTACAATTGATATGCAAAGTAAGAAAATAACACCTGGCACTAATCATGCGTACAGTCTCCTGATAAAAATAAAGGTAAATGCAAACCGAAGTAAAACAGGAGAGAAACTGTACTAACCAGGACCTGGGTATCAGGACAAACAGTCCGAGTGGTATAGAAATCCTGTATGCATGTCAAACATAGGTATCCAAACAATATGCAACATATAAATGCAGCAAACACAAATACAAACAATAAATGCATCATGCAGATGATGCCAATGTCATGGTCACCCCTGACGCCAATCTCACAACAAAGTGGGACCGAGTGGGTAGAGCTGTCACAAGTCACTACTCCTGACGAGTGACCGAGTGGACGGGATGCTTGTTGGAGTACACATACTCCTACCCCAAATCATAAATGGGGAGCGAATGCTCATCTCCGACACGACGACGGGAGGGTCCCTAACGTACACGTCACACACTACCCACGAGCGGACTAACGGAGCACCGAAGAGCAAACTGACGCCACGCTACCCATGAGCGTCAACAACGGAGCACCGAACAGTGATGAAACTGGCGATGTGCTCGACAATAATGGAGTAATCTATCACACAGCATGCAATCATGCGAATGGTGCATGTCACTAAGCATGGTAATATACTAAACCAATCTATGCACATATAATGATATGCACCATAGTGAATAAATCATATCAAAGTACCCTGATCAAATAAGGTATCAAACCTAGGTCCTGAACATGATGAAACATGGTTATATCACTACCCCTATGAGCATGTGTAATCAGGTACATAACAACACGAAATGCAAAACAAACAATCAATCAAGCAGGTAACAGGTAATCGGGTAGTGATTAACCGAAACAAATGAGGATCATAATTAATGCAACTTGTTAATTTCATTACTATGCATATCAAAGACAATAAGTCAAAAGTACCCGCTTCCAAAAGAAAGGTCCAATCCGGTAATCGAGATACTCGTCTCGTATCAATGTCTTGTAATAAATCGTACAATTTAGCTAAGTTTAATTATAACTCAAATAGTTAAACCAAATCTATTTTCCTTCAAAAACCCTAATTAAATAGTTAATCACAATTAACTATCCCAAATCCAAAGCTTAGGGTTCCATTCCTAACAAAACAAATCAGAAGAAACACACTTACCCTAATGTGCGAACAACGATCAGATGCCTATCTCTCAACCAAACATTGTTATGTTGAAATCAACCCTAGCAAAGATTCAATTCTTTCCAAGAATCAATCTAATATAGCAACAGAACAAATCCTCTATTGTTTAAGTACTAAACAGACCTTACCTTAATCTGATCCAACATTACTTGGTGAAGAGATCCAGATGCGATTGCAAGGAAGAAAGAACCCTCCACTTCAGAACTGACGAGGAGAGTATCATCGATGGTTATCCTCTTCTCCAAACTTGAAGGGCAATGGATCTCAGGCTAACAGCTCGGGCGCGCAAGGGGTACAGAACCAAGCCATCTTTCAGTCGTAGTCGGCTTCCCGCACTGTTGGTCTCGGCCAAGACCAATCACCTCGCTGGATCGGATTAGGGCACAGATAACAATTGCCAACGGTCAATTGAAGAGACATAGGGCACAGATAGAGGTTACCGGAGCTAGGGCTCGGCGTGTGGCCGGTATCGCTGGCGGCCTGGCTTCGGGTGGCGGCTCAAAATGGCAGTAGCGTCGGCGGCTGTGAACCCCATACTAGGGCACACGGATGGAGGCTAGTCTCGGGGTGGCCGGCACTAGGCCTCACCCGTCGGCTGTGGCGGCGCTGTCACTCGGCGGAAACGGCGGAGCAATATGGCTAGGGCAGAGGAGGAGAGGGGTTCAGCTCGGGAAGGAAATGGAAGAGAGGCGATGGGAAAACCGCTCGGCGCGTGAGAGGAGAAGAAGGAAAGGCGGTTAGGGCAAGGAGGAGGAGAAGGCACGGCA
The DNA here is from genome assembly GCF_018446385.1 of Zingiber officinale. Lineage (NCBI taxonomy): Eukaryota > Viridiplantae > Streptophyta > Magnoliopsida > Zingiberales > Zingiberaceae > Zingiber > Zingiber officinale. The sequence goes on from NC_055999.1 coordinate 38,425,469, forward strand.
AAGCCTCGGGCACGTGGGGGAGAAGGCGGAGAAACGAAGGAAAGAAGGAAATAAAGAATAGAAATAGAAAAAGAAAAGAAATAGGAAAAATATAACTTTTCCTCACTTAAATGGGTAGACTAAACAGGCTTTACTGGGCCCCGTTTTTTTTTTATCCCCGTAAACTCGACCATACGAGTTCCGAAAAATTTCAGAAAAATTTCTAAAAATTCCAGAAAATTCCCTCCTCATTATTCGTCATTTTTCGGTATTTTACAAATTCAATATGCTTTTGCATATGCAATAGATTGTTACATAAGGTCTCATGTGGGTATGAGTCTCGATTGCCAGATGAGCAGCTGTCCACAATGTGTACGTATTGCAGTGTACCACTTATTGGGGTTCACATGAGTTCACCCATGTTCTTTGCACATAACCAACATAGTTTCACCATGTGGCTCCACAAAAAAATCTACTTTATAAGACATTGTTTTGCAGATGTATATTCACATGCCTTCATCTCCTTTTAAAAGTTAGATACCAGACTAGGCTGTGTGGGCACTCTTTTTCTTCTGTCTTTGGAATCATTTACAGCCTTTCGTTTAAAAAATCTCCTCCAGAAGAATCTAAGCATTTTAAGATGTTTGTCACAAAAAAAAAATAAAAAAATACAGCTCTGTTATAGGGAGGTCTGGTTCTATCTTGGAATAATAAAATCTAAAACAAAACATTATTTCTGTTTTTCTCCCCTCTCAAGTTGTATCAAATATGATACTGATGTTTGAATGTAATGGTAGAACTAGTTTCTTTTGCAACAAAAACCTAAAACTTACATAACAGAAGGAAAAAATGACAATTTATTGCAGGTATCTGTGGATATAAAATTTGATGAAGGAATTTCTGCATGTCTTGAATATTTGGAAGCCATTCCTTGGTCTGAGTATGAGGAGGACAAGGTAATATCTATTCTTGGCAAGCTTCACATTCAGCAGTTACGTGAGCCAATCAGAGAAATCTTTCAGAGAGTCTCAGTCCAACCATCTACTTTTGCAAATGCTGACCCCATTTTTTTAGGGATACTTGATGGTGTTCTACAATCCAAGGATAAGAAAGCTCGACGAGATATAAAAACCTTAATTTCTGGTTTGCTTAAGGAGGATGTAAACCAAAGCAATATACAATATAACAAGCTTGATGTCTCAAAGGACTCCCTTTACTACCTATGCCAGAAATGCCTTGATCATCTTATGCAGTTGTTTTCTGAGGCTGCAAACATTGAAAATGTAGCTGATCGAGCTTCCTTGATGGGTGAGGTTGCTCGAGAAGCTGACAATGTGCAGTGGCTTGTGGACATCCTAATCAACAAGAGGATTGCAGATGAATTTGTGGCTCTCTGGGCGGACCAGAGTGAACTTTCGACCTGCCATTCCAAGATACCATGCATGTACAGATTTGAGATCAGCAGGATCACTGCCCAGTTGTGTGTTGCTATAGGAAGAGGGCATATTTTAGTATCTAAAGATGCAAAAATATCCCTTTTGAGGACATGGCTGGAAGCCCTATATGATGATTTTGGTTGGATGAAAAGAGCCTGTAGGGATTTTGATAAAAAAATGGTAGAGGATGGACTATGTGCCACAATCCTGACATTGCCCATGGTGGAACAACAATCAATCTTATTAAGATGGTTTGATTGCTTTTTGAATAACGGTGACAACTGCCCCAACATGCAGAGAGCCTTTGTGGTTTGGTGGAGGAGAGCTTTTGTGAGACAATACCAAGGGGATCAAGCCAGCTCGCAGTTACAGAATGTTGTTTCTGATGATCATACATGAACGTCTGCTATGAATTACTCTATCAAAGGTAGATGGTTATTATTCTAGGCAATGCACATAGAGGCAATAAGTCTTCCATTTTTGCTCTTGCTGTTTGCTGTCATTCTTTTAGGCTGCTTTTAGGATCACTTGTACACTTGGACACTCATAGAAAATCATAGAATGGAAAAGAATGATTTCGCCTAGGATTAGCCATGAACACAAACAAAGAATAAGTCAGGAATCCCCCTTTGCCTTCTGAACTAGACTCTGAATTGTAGATGCATGCAATGGTGCAGGACTCTGAAGTATGTGAAGAAGATCAACTGTCATCATGAACTAATCTAAACAGTGCAATTTAGACAAGACATGTATTTGTTTATTCTTAATATTGATGCAACTAGGGGTCTAGATCAAGTTTAACTAGAAGGGCAATTATTGTTCTAGGACCTCAACTAAACGCATAACCCAGTTGGGATGAGTTACTGGGTTTACCTAAGCATCAGTTTGGGGGCATGCATACTCGAAGCACATAAAGTAACAAGGATAAGAATCATTAGATCACAAAAACAATATGTAAAAAGGGCAGAAGACTACATGCAACGCAAGGAAGTAAGGTGATGGGAATAATTTCAAATTAATTGGTCTACATAGATACATTGTTATCCTAGATATAACTTCAATTTTTTTTCTTCAACTCTATTTTTTAGTCGTGGGTGCCCCATATTATATTGGATGGGACAATTTTTATTTAAGATACGCGTGAAAAATATTGCTATCAGTCTAATTACTTGCTACTAATAAAAAATCTTCATGGTCCTTTTGACCTTCAATTTATAATTTGATTTTTTTTATTTAGTACAATGTACGTATTTATCAATGGATGCCTTTAAAGTTGTAGTATCTAGAGTCGAAAATTTTCTAATAGGTGCCCAACTTTAACTTGTGGTTGCATCATGTATTTTTGTGAAATCACTAAAATACTCGTTAAATTCAATCAACTTATACATAGTATTTATATTAATGTGGTTTAACAATATTAAAATGCAAAGTTAAGCTTACAATTAAAATTAGCTCACATATACTCATTTTATATTACATGCAACTTTGATTAACATTAATTATTTTAGGTCATCAAAGTGATTTTAATTAAACCACTATCATAGGAAGAAGTCAAACGACTAATGTGAGTGTACATTGACTCCTAGGAACACAAGAGTACATGCATCAACTCTTTTCCTTTATATATATATATATATATATATATCTATATATATATATATATATATATATAGTGGCAATTAAATTATATTTTATAACATATGTGATATTAAAATGATTATATAATTATATAAAAAGGATGATGCATATTTCTGTTAAATAGAAATATATTATAATAGGTTTGAAAAAAATTCAGTGGAATTTAGAAAAATGGTTGTTACGGGATGTTAAAAGCGGACTCTGGCTGACGTGGAAAATAGAGTCAAGGTAAGGTAACTGTTCAAGTCAAAAAAAGATGGTAGTTAAAGGGTCACTCTTGAAAGGGGCCTATCCTCTAGCTTAGTACTTAGGAACCTCAATTCAGGGGTAGTCAATCTAATGGTCGGTCATGTGTAAAGGACAAAGACACTATAACACTTCGTGCATCTGATCGCTCACCATTCATGTCTCGGCCGGTCCAAAGGACAACCAGAGGAATACTTGGTCGGGCCCTAATCATCCAACATTTCTTTTAGAGTACAATCGCATATACGGTTATACAAATATACAGGCCTTTCGGTTTATTTTTTTGCCCTCCTACATATGGTCAACCAAGTTAAAGGGATGAACAATTACAGGCCTCAATACCCTTAGCCCCACTAGGTAGGCCGGGTAATTTTTAGAAATTCTATCGAATTTAAATAGCTCAGGATATTATCTCAGTGATAAGAAATCAGTCTCCAGTCGTAGGAACGCCCGACCAAAAGGTCGGTCGAACCTCTTGGAGCTTAATTCCCCATACTCTAGAAGTAACCAACTCAATATTTATGGCGGGACGGTCATAGAATCGCCTTGACATAAGGGATTTATTTCTATAAGTTCACTCAGATCTCCAGTCACAACATATATTTGGGCGACTCTAAAGATAGGGCAGGATTTCACTTAGATCTCCAGTCACAATGTATATTCGAGTGGCCCTAAAGACAAGGCAGGATTTCACTCAATCTCCAGTCACAACATATATTCAAGCAACACTAAAGATAGGGCAAAATTTCACTTAGATCATCAAAATCAAGATTCCATTTATCTTTTGTCATAATGGGCACCCGGTCAGGCCAACCCCTAATCGAGATATATCCAGGGAACAACATTGTCAGATAATCCTAACAGTCTGTCAGAGATCCTAACACTTTGTTAGAGAATAACGACTGTTTGTCAGAGAATATTCCTTTACCTCAGTCGACCTATTATGACAACATATTTCTTCAATTGTTTTATTGATAACGTCAATAACAAAAAGGGTACATACGTGTAGCGGAAGATTTTTCAAACTGGGGCTATACTCCTTCTAGGGTACATATACTCCGTTGCTTAACAACTTTTGATACCTGATATTCTCTGTCATCTTATGATTACGTAAGTTATAGAGGTGATATATAAATGGGGTCTTCTCCGATGACGAGGTACACATATTTCATACATTATACTACTTGCGCATTTTGCTATTCATTCCTACTATTCTACTTTCCGATCGGGTGATATACTAACTTGAGTGTCGGAGGATTTTCACTAGGAATTCCTTTTCTATTTTTTGATGCTGACGTTCTGTTGGCTCATTTGAGTATGTGCAAGGAATTTTGTACACCAGCTAAGAGTCCTCAATTCTATCTAGAGATCTACGCCCATTCAATATTATAATTACTTATCCAACATGTTATCTCTAGCTCTCAAACAGAATCAAAGGTGAAATGAATTTTATAAAAAACTAGACAAACATATATCTAATTTTTTATTCGTATATATTGGATCAAAAATACTACTCAAGAGAAAACTAAAATAAAATATTGAGAAGACCAACAGAAAAATGGGAAATTTTGGTATTCAAGAGAGAGTCGTGTTAATTATTTGAATAATTAATAAGCATGCTGCGAGCTGCTCTTGATTTCGACTTGAGACGCTAGTATAATCCATTCTTAATTGACACGGGGTATCTTATATCGATTAATATGGGATGATTGTTTTGATCCGACGAAATTTTTTTTTATCAGTTAATAGGATAAATAAAAAAAAAATACTTAGAACAGATGGTCAATAGTTCATTAAAAAAAATTCATCTATTAATTTATCAAAATTAAAATTCGATACTTAGAGGTTTGAGAAATTAAGAAGATATCCTATCATTAAAAAAAAATTCATCTATTAATTTATCAAAATTAAAATTCGATACTTAGAGGTTTGAGAAATTAAGAAGATATCCTATCATTGTATCATTGTTCTAAGAGTATACAATTTAAATTTTTTTAATTGACACTAGTTATTCAAATACTGGCTAATCTTAGGATGTTCATTTAAATTATATTTTTTCATAATTATCAGGATAAATTAAGAAGAACTCATAATAAACAGCTCATTAATTTCGTATTTTTAAGTCAACCGTCTATAAAAAAAATATTTATTAATTGATTGAAATTGAAACTTAATCATTAGATGTTTGAGAAATTAAAAAAGACATTCTACATTGTCAAGTTATTTCTATCAAGGTTATATGTTAATTCACGCTCCATATGGACTCTATAATTATTCGTAAAACAATAAATCAGGAAACTGGTGGAAGGATATTTTGATTAGCTTCGCATCCTGTTTCGTTTTTATAAATATATTCGTGATGATCAGTTTGACTATACCCTGGAGCATCATTGCCAAGTTATTGATTAGATTTATGGACGACTCGATGGGCAGGTCTTAATTTCTACAGCAGCTTGAAGTCTCTTGCACAGCCGACGTCAACTCAAGCAGAACTACAAGACAAAATTTGCTTCCTTAACACACAAAGTGGAATATTACATTATCGTAATCCACATGATCATGAGATGGCGTGAAACAAATTACACATGCTGATGCCATTCATTATAAAACTTCAGCCAGTAAAATTTACTGTATTTTTTAGATAATACTAAATGTTTAAAATCTAACTAGCTAGAATACGCTTTCAAAATTATTATTAAGAATATCATAATCCATCAATACAATCTTCCTATGAATAAATGAATCTCGATACGAATATTGTCGGTAGGGACAAATGGTTAAGGTTTGCAGCATGCAGTAGCAGCATGCAGTAGCACCAGTGCGTGAGAGAGACGGAGAGAGAGAGAGAGGGGAAGAAGAGTACGAAAATAAAATCACCTGCAAGACACGACGAAGGACCTGTCACATCACCTGCGATCCCCACACCACATGCAACTTCTTCGCTGCCCATGCATCCATGGAACCAACTGCATGCTTTCTATTGCCTTCCTTCCTTCTCTATATATTAGAGCATAAGAATTTTTTTTAAAAATATTTAGTCTTCAATTTTACATCATCATTAATTCTATATATATATATATATATATATATATATATATATATATAAAATTAGTAACTTTTTTTCTAGACAATTGAATTTTAAAAATAAAAAATAACAAAAATAAAAATAAAAAGTAACTGTTGCTCACTTTTAGTGGGCCCAGTTGTATGCCACCAAAAAGAAATCGTGAGACACAAGTTTGTGTCCGATGATTTCTAATGTCTTTAAAACATCCCTTTACAATGAGGGATATTCAAGAAGAGAAGATATTTGGAGAAATATTTTCTCCAAATATGTCCTATTGTAATTGCTCTAAGCATGCAGCTCCTGTAGAATTTGCTATGGAGGTCTCGTTGCCCAAGAAAAACTAGTCAATTTGGAATAAAATTTAGGGATGAATTTTCGTCTCAAATCCCTAACAAATTTAGGGATAAAATAAAAAATCATCATAGATTAGTAATAAAATTTACAATCAAATATTTTCATCATAAATTAGCAGCAAATAATGTTTTGTTGCCACATTCGTCGAAGAAACTCAATATTCATTGCAAAATATGTGACAAATAAATTATTCGTTGCTAATTTTACAATGAAAATATGATTCGTTGCAAACTTTGCGATGAATTAAAATTTCATCGCAAAAGCTTGCAATATGCACAAAATTGAGGCTGCCAAATTTTGGATGAATCCAGAATTTGTTGTCAAATTTGAGATAGATCCAGGATTCATCGCAAATTGGGAAAAAAAAATATATGTTCATAATAACCTAAAGTTCTCGGAATGACATAAAACCAGTTCCTATAAGTTTGTTTTATTCGCCTGATCTTAAAATGATATCATACATCAATTTAACCAATATATTGAGAGCATTGATTTTTTCAATGCAAATTAGGTAAAATTCATATTAAAAAAATTACTACTCTCAATATATTTGGTCAAATTGATATTTGATGGTATTTTTATAATCAAGAGAATAAGACGAATCCATAGGAATTGATTTTATGTCATTCTGAGCTCTCTAGGTCTATCTTTAAGGTTTTGAGTTTATTTATTTATTTTTTTTATTTTTACAATCTAGGACGAATCCTGGATTCATCCCAAATTTGGCGACAAATCTAAGATTCAACCTTTCAACATAGATTAGAAAATAATAAAAGTAAAAAACAAATGACTTCGAAATCCTAAAGATGGATTTAGATAGCACAGAATAATATGGAACCAGTTCATATGAGTTCGCGTTGTTATCCTGATCATAAAAATATCTTTAAACATCAATTTGACATAATATATTGAGAGTATTAATATTTTTAACACAAATTAGGTCAAATTCATATTTAAAAAATCACCGCTCTAAATATATTGAGTCAAATTGATGTATGAGGGTGCTTATGTGATCAAGAGAACAAGATGAATATATAAGAACTGTTTCATGTCATTCTGAGCTCTCTAGATCCATCCTTAGAGTTTTAGGTTTATTTATTTATTTTATTATTTTCTAATCTGGGACGAATCTTGGATTCATTCTAGATTTGGTGACGAATCCATGGATTCATCCCAGATTAGAAAATAATAAAATAAATAAATAAATAAATAACTTCGAAACTCTAAAAATGAATTTAGAGAGCTCTGAATGATATTAAATCAGTTCCTATATGTTCATGCCATTCTCTTAATCATAAAAATACTCACAAACATCAATTTGACCTAATATATTGAGAGTATTAATTTTTTAACGTGAATTAGGTTAAATTCGTGTTAAAAAAAATTACTACTCTCAATATATTAAGTCAAATTGATGTATGAAGGCGTTTATATGATCAGGAGAATAAGACGAACACATAAGTTATTCCGAGATCTCTAGGTTTATGTTTAGGGTTTCAGACAAATCTAGGAGCTATAATTATTTTATTTATTTTTAAAATCCGGGATGAATCAATAGACTCGTCCTAGATTCCGTCCCAAAATTTGGGATGAACATAGTTTTCATCCCAAACTTTGGGATGAAAACTTCTTTCGTACCAAATTTTGGGATGAACACAATTTTCATCCCGAAATAACCTAATATCCCCCACTCAACTGATCCCTAATTTCACTCTCCCCTCACAGCCGACCTCCCCTGATCATCTTGTTAGAGTGTATACTAAAAGTCTAGCTTTTTGTATAAATATTTAAAAATCATATTGGTCAAATGTCTACATTTATGCGAAGTGTAGTTGTCCATTGAATTTATATTGAAGATAACATGGCGTGAGGAGACACACAGAAGTTCATGTTATCAGTTCCTTATAAATTATAAACAGTTGTTCACAACCAAGATGGAATGGGACAAACCATTGGAGTGGTTGTAGTGTAATTAGGTATTAGTTTATCTTGACTAATAAATTACACTAGTACATTATGAGTGTATTGAGCATGACCATTTGAGGTAGTATCTTTTTATGCTGACTATATAAAAGAATAATACCTCTGTTATTATGGAAGTGTGTACTCTTAATCATGATATAATAACAAGCACGTATACTTAATATTTATTTCTTTGATTTATCAAAGGGTGTGATTTAGCTCGTTAAATCAATAGGCCTGATAAGTTGGGAAATGATATTATTTATATGGTATGTTGTTGATTATATAATGAAACTGTGTCCTAGTAATCTAGGTTGATGATGTCCCCTTGAGGAGCTCATAAGGATTGTCATGTAAACCCTGCAGGTGGACCTAGTTCGGCATGACAATAAAGTTGAGTGGTACTACTTTTGGAGCTAGATATTAATTAAGTGAGTTGTCAGTAACTCATTTAATTAATGGACATTCGATATCTTAAACACAGGGAGACTAACACACTCATGATAAGAAGGAGCCCATATAGTAATATGGGATTAGTGCGGTAGTGCAATAATAAATTTTTAGTGGAATGAGATATTATTGATGAACTTGAGTTGAGTGTTCGAGGTGAACACGGGAAGCTCAAGCTCATCGGGAGACCAAAACCAATTCCTCCTCTCGGTCCCTATTGCAGCCTCTTATTTATAAAGTCTTATATCCACCAAACCCAATTTCTTACCCACCTTAAGGTGGTCGGCCAAGCCAAGCTTGGAGCCCAAGCTAGGGCCGGCCAAACCAAGGTTAGATGGGTTCAAGTTATGGTCGACCCTAGCTTGGAGCCCAAGCAAGGGTGGCCGGCCACATTCACATTGAAAGAGAGTTTTAAAATTATAAATCTTTCCTTTTATAGCTTTCTACAAAGGATTAAGAGAAATTGTTTGATATCTTTCCTTATTTGTAGTTAAAAGGAAGATTTTAATTTTTTTCATAAATTTTAAATCTTTCCTTATATGGAAGCCATGGTTTTAAAAGAGAGTTTTAAAATTATAAATCTTTCCTTTTATAGCTTTCTACAATGGATTAAGAGAAAGGTTTTGTTGGAGCAATCCCAATGGTCCGTGCGACCATGTGTTTTGGTGTTTGGGCAAAGAGTTTAAGTTAGGTTCACCCTTGTATTTGATATGTGTATTTGAGTTGTGCAGGTTTACAGGATACACATGTGACTCAGGTTGATGGCTTCGAGTCCGGTGAAGGACGGAGCATCCGAGGGACCGTAGACAAGGCAGCGAGGACAAGGGCTGAGGGAAGCGACTTCGAGGCATACGCGAAGGATGGCATTGGGACAAGCCGTGGGCTTGAATGCATCCGAGAGACGAGACCAAAGGAAGTAGACTTGAAGGTAAGAGGTCAAGGCTGCAAAGAAGCATCAAGTGAGTCATAAGGGTGAGTGCATGAGAGATTGTACTCAGAGTAAAATCCTACTTTTAGGGTTTTATTGTAGTGTTACTGTAGCACTACTGTAGCAGTCAACTGCATGTTTTAGCAGTCGACTGGTGCAGTCGACTGGGTGCGAACAGAATGGTTCTGTTCGTTCGGTCAGTGTGAATCAATCAATTGTATGTTTTAGCAGTCGACTGCACCAGTCGACTGCAAGTTTTAGCAGTCGACTGGTATCGAGCCGTTGGAATGTAACAGTCGAATTTCCACAGAGGGCAATCGACTGCATGTCTTGGCAGTCGACTGGTAGGCGGGGGTTTTCAACTCGCGTCCTATATAACCAAAGCTTGGGAGTTTGGTTATAGTTGACGAAATAGAGGTGGTTAATCTCTATTAGTAGTCTACCTGTGCCCTAGCTTGTAAAGAGTCCTTGGTGAGGGTTGTGGTGAGGTTTCTCCACCCACAAGGAGCTACGTGAGCTAGCCGGAGGTCTTCCGGGGAGTAATCCACCGACGGATAGGGATCGTCTACCTCAAGGACATGCCGTGGAGTAGGAGCTTTATCTCCAAACCACGTAAATGATCGTGTAGCTTAGTTTGCATTCTTTCTTGTCTTTAGTTTAATTTCCTTTAGCTTGTTTGTTTTGTATATTCCACTGCGCATACTAACAAGTGTAGGAAGATCAATTGATTTGGGGGCGCCGTCTATCCAACCCCCCTTCAAGCCGGTCATCCGATCCCCTTACAGGTTTGATATCTTTCCTTATTTGTAGTTTAAAGAAAAATTTTAATTTTTGATAAAACTTTCCTTTTTGTAACCATCCACATGTTTTAAAAAAGTGATTTTAATTTATAAAACTTTCCTTTTATAACCAACCATGAAGGGATTAAAAAAAAACAAATTTTTTAATTAAAATTTCTTACCGGAAATAATTAAGGAAGCTTTAATTTTTTGTTTAAAACTTTCCTTATTTGGAGAACAAGATAGGGGCCAACCATTAAAGGTTTATAAGGAAGTTTTAATTAAATTTTCCTTCTTAGACATTGGCAAAGAATATAAGGAAGTTTTAATTATGTTTAAAACTTTCCTTATTTGCCAAGACCAAGGAATATAAAAGAGAGGGTAGAGGTGCCACACCTCAGAATAATACATCTATTATTCCTCTCCTCTCTTCCTTGGTGGTGGTCGGCCCTCTTCTTCCCCTATTCTTCTTCCTTGGTGGCCGGCGGCATCTTATCTCTAGGAGTTGTTGGTGGCCAGATCTTGTTAGAGGAAGAAGGAGAGATAGGAGGCATTGTTTCTTAGCATCCCTTGGAGCTTGGTTGGTGGCCGAAGTTCATCATCTCTAGGAGATTGTTGGTGGCAGAAACTTGGAAGAAAGAAGAAGGTTTTGGTGGAGTCTCATCTTGGTAGATCGTCACTCACACGATGCCCGAGATAAGAAGAGGAATACAATAGAAGATCGTGAGGTCTATAAGCTAGAAAAAGTATAACTAATTATTTAATTCCGCATCATAACTAGTTCATCTTTTGTATAGATCTTGAAAAATCAAACACAAGAGGCTATCAGTTTTTTAGTTATCATTTTTGTAATCGATTTTTTGTTTCGATTTCATGTTTTGATATTGTGCTTCTATTGAGGTCTTCGTAGTTAAACCTAGGTTACTTAAGAAGTTTAAATATCAGATTTCTTTGAAAGGCTTTGTCTAGGCAGTGGTGGATGCTCCCATACCCAAGAAGGTCATGTGCCTCGCCACGTTTGACCTGGAAGCCGATCCTTGAAATGGATATTTGATCAACTTCTGTAATGTGGTTTACCTTAAGAAGAACACATTGGTTAAATTTGGAGTAAGAATGTTAAGCATCGTTCCCAATCCAAATTTAACTTCTAAAGGATAACTTGAATTAATAATGTTAAGTTCTGTTTGCAATCTAAGTTGAACTTCAATAGAGCACAAGAGTAGCTAGGAAAGTTCTATGCTTGTACAAAATTTTTGTATAGGGGAACTAGAGCGGTCTCCAAGTATAGCAACCAACACATCTCTCCTCCCTGCTGTTAGAATGTATACTAAAAGTCTAGCATTTTGTATAAACATTTATTTTGAACTAAGAATCACATTGGTCAAATATCTGCATTTATATGCTAAATGTAGTTGTTCAATTAATTTATATTGTAGATAACATGGTGTGTCGTGTCACACAGAAGATCATATTATCAGTTCCTTATAAATTATAAATAGTAGCTCACAACTAAGATGGAATGGGACAAACCATTGAAGTGGTTGTAGTGTAATTTGGTATTAGTTTATCTTGACTATAAAATTACATTAGTACACTATGAGTGTATTGAGCAGGACCATTTGAGGTAATTCCTTTTTATACTGACTACATAAAAGAACAAAACCTCTATTTACATATAAGTCCATACTCTTAATCACGATATAATAACAAGCACGTATACTTAATATTTATTTCTTTAATTTTATCAAAGGGTGAGATTTAGTTCATTAAATCAATAGGCCTGATAAGTTGGGAAGTGATATTATTTATATGGTGTGTTGTTGATTATAGAATGAAACTATGTCCTAGTAATCTAGGTTGGTGATGCCCCCTTGAGGAGCTCATAAGGATTGTCATGTAAACCCTGTAAGTAGACTTAGTCTGATATGACAATAAGGTTGAGTGGTACTACTCTTAGAGCTAGATATTAATTAAGTGAGTTATCAGTAACTCATTTAATTAGTGGGCATTCGATATCTTAAACACAGGGAGACTAACACACTCATGATAAGAAGGAGCCCATATTGTAATATGAGATTGGTGCGGTAGTGCAATAATAACTCTTTAGTGGTATGAGTTATTATTGATGAACTTGAGTTGGGTGTTCGGGGCGAACACGGGAAGCTCAAGCTCATCGAGAGACCAAAACCAATTCCTCCTCTCGGTCCCTATTGTAGCCTCTTATTTATAAAGCCCAGCTTCTTACCCATCTTGATGTGGCCGGCCAAGCCAAGCTTGGAACCCAAGCTAGGGTCAGCCAAGCCAAAGATTGGAGCCAAGTTGTGGCCGGCCAATCTTGGAGCCCAAGCTAGGTGGCCGACCACATAAAAATTAAAAGGGTATTTTAAATTTTAAAATTTTTCCTTTTGTGGAAGCCATGGTTTTAAAAGAGAGTTTTTAAATTTTAAAATATTTCCTTTTATATCTTTCTACAAAGGATTAAGAGAGAGGTTTGATATCTTTCCTTATTTGTAGTTAAAAGAAAGATTTTAATTTTTGATAAAAATTTCTTTTTTTGTAACCATCCACATGTTTTATAAGAGAGATTTTAATTTATAAAATTTTCCTTTTATAACCAACAAGAGATTTAAAAGAGAAATTTTTTATTAAAAATTTCTTATTAGAAACAAATAAGGAAGTTTTAATTTTATGTTTAAAACTTTCCTTGTTTGGTGCACATGTGTAGGGCCGGCCATGACAAGCATTAAAAGGAAGTTTTAATTTTTTGTTTTAAAATTTTCCTTTTAGTCATTGGCAAGGAAAATAAGGAAGTTTTAATTATGTTTAAAACTTTCCTTTTTTTTTGCCAAGACCAAGGATTATAAGAGATGGAGGGGGTGCCTCATGAGATAACACATATTCTATTCTTCTCTTCCAATCCATTGGTGGCCGGTCCTCTTCCTTTTCTCTTCTTCTTTTGTTTTCTTCCTTGGAGGCCGGCGGCATTAAGTTTGGTGATCTCTTGATGGCCGGTTGCTTGAAGGAGAAGAAGAAGAAAAGGAAGCTCTCTTGTTTAGCATCCCTTGGAGGTTAGTTGGTGGCTAAAATTTGGAAGCAAAGGAAGAAGCTTGGGTGGATTTCATCTTGGAAGATCATCGCCCACACGGCATCCAAGAGAAGGAGAGGAATACAGCAGAAGATCAAGAGGTCTATAAGCTACAAAAGGTATATAAGCTACAAAAGGTATATAAGCTACAAAAGGTATAACTAGTTATTAGTTTCCGCATCATAACTAGTTCATGTTTTTTTTAGATCTTGTAAAACCAAACAAAGAGGTTATCGGTTTTGGGATATCGTTTTGTTATCGATTTTATTTTTCGATTTCATGTTTCGATATTGTGCTTCTATTGAGATCTCTGTAGTTAAACCTAGTTTACTGTAAGAAGTTAAATATCCGATTTCTTTGAAAGTCTTTGTCTAGGAAGTGGTTGATGATCTCATACCCAAGAAGGCCTAGTGCCTCGCCATATTTAACCTGGAAGCCGATCTTTAAAATAGATGTTTGATTAACTTCTGTAATATGGTTTAACTTAGGAAGATCACATCGGTCAAACTTGGAGTACAAATGTTAAGTATCATTTCCAATCCAATTTTAACTTCTGAAGGACAATTTGGATTAATAATGTTAAGCATCATTTGCAATCCAAATTTAACTTCAGTAGAGCACATGGGTAGCTAGGATAGTTCTATGCTTGTACAAAATTTTATACAGGTGAACTAGAACAGTATTCCGAGTACCAACCAACAATTGGTAACAGAGCTAGGTTATACCTCTGTGTGTTTGGTTTTTAGTTTAATTATGCACATGTCATACATATTTTAGGCAGAATAATAGTAGGATATGTAAATAGATTAATTCTGTGGTTGCAGGCTCCAACTATTATGGTCTATTGTGATTGTGTGTGATTGGACCCTCGGATATGTCGAGGGCATTTTATGTATGTGCATGATTGTATTTATTAAATACAGCAGGAGCTGTATTAGTTTTAGGATTTTACATTTTGTTCGATCTAGACTTTATGTACATTTCTTTGTGGAATATAGGATCAATATATGTAAAATTTTATTTTTGTCACGAATCATATCCTTGCGAGGCATGGTGCTATTTGAGGACCAGAGGCGCAGTAGAAAAAGGAAGCTCGATGGACGCGATGACATGAGCCCTAGGGCTGGCGGCTAGTTTTGACGACTACTAGGGCTGGCAGCACACGGAGGATAGTGATGGAAGAGACCATAATAGTTGGAAAATTATTTTTCCATATTTATTACTTTTATTTGCTGTGATGTGTGAGTGTGCATGTTAAAATCCTTATCTTAAATAACTAAGTGGGAGAAGGATTTATAAATAAATTCCACGGTCTCCATTATTGGTTTGTAAGTGATGTAAACAAACTTACTCGTTGGCTCTGAGTGCCTTCCTCCACATCGGATGAGTTTGTTTGCGGATCACTAGATCAAACTTCCTTTATGGATGATTATAGAAAATTATTTAGGAGCGTGTGATCTTCTCAATCTGAAGGGGTACAATTCTATTTAATGGACTAAGTATCAAGTAATGGTAAATCAACTATTAATTTTATTTGTCATAAAGTTAGGTTGACAAGAATAAAATTAATGGATAAACCCTCCTCTTACAAATGTTTAAATTTGTATACGTCCACACTATCGTGACATACAAAATTCACGGTGTTTTGAGGTGTTGGTGAATTTAAATGATATTGTTTGAAGAATCAATATTATTCTAAATTCTTAAGTTTTGACCAAAACTTATTTTGTAATTCTTAGGATGACTTTCAACCCACTTGTTATTATTCTGAAAGAGAACAAACTTACTGGTCCAAATTATATAGATTGGAAAAGAAACCTGGACATTGTCCTAACTGCTGAAGGCTATAAGTTTGTACTGTTAGAGGTCTACCCTAATGAGCCTAATAATGATTCTAGTGAAGAGGAGATTGAGTATCATAAGAAATGGGTTAAGGCAAATGAGATGACGCGATGTTACATTTTGGCTTCTATGTCAAATGTGCTGCAACATCAGCATCAGTCCATGCCTACTGCCTATAACATGATGTACAATCTCAAGGAATTCTTCGGACACCAGAATCGGGTTGCTAGGCAAGAGGCTATGAGAAACTTAATGACAACCACCATGTCAAAGGGGACACCTATAAGGGATCATATCCTCAAAATGATGGCTTACTTGAACGAGATACAAATCCTTGGAGCTGAAATCGATGGGGAAACCCAAGTCGATATTATTCTCCAAATGCTACCCAAAAGTTTTGAGCAGTTCCGCCTGAACTATAATATGAATAAAAGGATTTATTCATTGGCGGAACTACTGACAGAACTTCAAGCAGCAGAAGGGCTATTTCGTCATAGTTCTTAAATCCACTTTGCTGAAAATGTTTCTACTTCTAAGTCGAAAGGCAAGAAGAAGAAGAAGAAACAAGCTGGCTCGGCAAAGAAAGTGAATCGATCTCTAGGTACTGGACTAAAAGCAGGAATGAAGAAGCCGAAGGGCAAGTGCTTCATTTGCAAGCAGTTTGGACATTGGAAGGCGGGCTGCCCTAATAGGAAAGAGAACAATAAAGGTATATCTTATTCTCTAGTAGTTGAAACATATTTAGCGGTGTTATCTACCAGTACATGGTGTGTAGATACAGGAGCCACTGATCATGTCTGCAATACATTGCAGGGGTTCCAAGAAACCCGACAATTATATGAAGGAGAGATAACTGTCTACATGGGCAATGCTACGAAAGTGGCGGTTGTTGTAGTGGGAGATGTTTACTTATCATTTGATAGGAATACAACTTTGATTTTGAGAAATTGTCTTTATGTACCAAGTTTTAGAAAGAATTTAATTTCAGTTTCTAAACTATTTTTGGATGGTTATACTGTTTCTTTTTATGATAAAGTGGGTATCAAGAAAAATAGGGTAGTTATCTGTTTTGGTACATTAGTTGGCAATTTGTATACTCTAAATCCAATAACTCTCACAAAGTAACAAATGAAAATTAATAACACATCCTCTAATTCTAATAAGAGAAAAGAACCTTCGGAAATGAACCAAACATATCTTTGGCATCTAAGGCTTGGACATATTAACTTAAGTAGGATTCAAAGGCTAATAGCCGATGGACTCTTGGGTTCATTAGTATTGGAAAACTTTCCAACCTACGAATCTTGCTTGAAAGGAAAAATGACCAAGAGACCTTTTAAGGCCAAGGGGTATAGAGCAAAAGATGTGTTGGAATTGGTTCATTCTGATTTGTGTAGACCTATGACTATCCAGGCGAGAGGTGGTTTCGAATACTTTGTCTTTTTTATAG
This sequence comes from Zingiber officinale, assembly GCF_018446385.1. Lineage (NCBI taxonomy): Eukaryota > Viridiplantae > Streptophyta > Magnoliopsida > Zingiberales > Zingiberaceae > Zingiber > Zingiber officinale. The sequence goes on from NC_055999.1 coordinate 38,442,685, forward strand.
ATGACTATTTGAGATATGAGTATATTTACTTGATGCACCGCAAGTCTGAGTGCTTTGATAAGTTCAAAGAGTACAAGGTTGATGTGGAGAAACGTCATGATAAAATTATCAACACACTACGGTCTGATCGTGGTGTCGAGTACCTCTCAGGAGAATTTAGGAATTACTTATCAAAGGTTGAGATTCAATCCTAATTATCTGCACCTGGTACACCCCAACACAATGGTCTGGCAGAACGAAGGAAAAGGACTCTTATGGAAATGGTTAGATCGATGATGAGTTATTCAGAATTACCAAATTCGTTCTGGGGATATGCTTTAGAAACGACAGTGTACATTCTGAACTTGATACCTTCTAAATCAGTACCATCTACTCCCACAGAATTGTGGAATGGGTGTAAGCCTAGTCTGAGTCATGTTCGGATTTGGGGTAGTCCAGCACATGTGCTGAAGGGAGATGTTGATAAGTTGGAATCTCGTACAGAAGTTCGCCTATTTATAAGTTATCCTAAAGGAATGAAAGTGTTGGGTTTTTCGGGCGAAAACCGCATTTTCGCGTCGCGGAAACCCCGAATCACCTATGCCACTGGATCTCGTGCGAAGAAAACTTTTGAAATTACAAGTACGAGTTTAAAACTTTAATCTACAAAGGAAGAAAACATTTTTATACCTTTGAAGCGTGCCTTTCGCGTATCCCGCTCGTCCAAAATGCTGGATCTCTAGACCGTCAAGCGTACGGTCCTCTAGAAGTATCCACACGGACAACTTAGGTGGAGAAGACCTAAACAAAGGTGTGCTAGCACCTTGATAGGTCACGGCAAGAGAGGAGAAGAGGGAGAGGGAGAGCTTGAGAGGAAGAAGATGGAATGAATGGGATTAATTCACAAAATGAAAACATAACATCCCATTCATGTGGCCGGCCACATTAAGATGGTGAGTAACTCCCATGGAATGCCAAGAGTCACAACTCTTGGTAACTCCCATGAGGTGACATCCCACTTAAGCAACCATGATGATGTGGAGCATCATCATTGGCCCACTCAATGCCAACTCACCAATGAAGTGGCATAAAGTCAAGTCAAACTTGACTCTTCATCTTCCTCTCAAGTCAAGTCAAACTTGACTTAATCTCTCTCATGGTTGATCTAATCCAACCACTTAATTCAAGCCAATTTAATATAATGAATCTAATTCATTTAATTAAATTAATTTAATGAGTCATAGTCCAAATTAGACTCATTAAACACATGAATCAACTTGAGTCTAACTCAATTATCCCAATTAGGATTACTCTTAATCCAATTTGATTCATCAAATGAATCTAATCCTCTTGGTTCATCATATGAACCAAATCTCCATCTAATTGTCCTTAGTGTGTGACCCTATAGGTTCTTGTAACGTTGGCAATGCCCTAAACTCATTTAGGAGCATAAGTAATGAGCGGTATCTAGCAACACATCATTACTACCCAATGTTACAAGAATGTTGAGATCCAACATCACCTTTGTGACTACTAATTGTGACTCCTCACAAAATATGGCAAGTGTCCTTCTATCCTAGACATCTAGATTGATCAATGTGAGGCATAGACCGTGTCATCCTCTGACCAATCTAAATCTTGAACTCCAAGTAGACTCACTCGATCAAATGAGCTCAATATCCTATATTGACTCATTTGGGCATGGCCATGCACTTCGTGGTCTCACTCTATCCAGAATACCGATGTCACTCCCGTCATATTGGAGGGATAGATCCCATCTACATCACTCACATCCCTCCGCATAATTTGTTACATACCCAGTAATCGCCTTTATAGTTCACCTAGTTACGGGTAACGTTTGACGAAACTAAAGTACATAACTCCTTATGTAGGGAACCATGGTGACTTCAGGTCTAAGGACTAGTAGTCATACTAATAGCGACATGAGAAAGTATTTGACACTCATATAACGATCCATGATACTTTCTCATGGAGGGTCATTCAGTATACATTCTCTAATGTATACCCATGTGTCAACTTGATATCTCTATATCCATGACTTGTGAGATCAAGTCACGAGTTGACCTACATACTAGTCTTATTGCATTAACATTGTCCCTGAATGTTAATACTCGACTAGGAATGATTAAGAGTAGTGTTCCCTATATCATCTCACTATCAGTTCAACTAATCGATTGATATAGGTGAGAACCGTCTACTCAAGGACATTATTATACTTAGTTTATTTGGCACCAATACAAGTAAGTATAATAACCAAAATCCAAATGCCTTTATTTATATAGAATATGATACAATATGTCCAAAATACAATCATCAAATGATTGTCTCTAGGACTCTAGCTAACAGAAAGGTGGTTTGTTTTATAGTCCTAAATATCATAAAGTCATTGTTAGCACTAATGCCCGATTTTTAGAAGAGAACTATATAATGAACCACAAGCCCATGAGTGAAATTGTTCTAGAAGAAATGAGAGAGGGCACGTCTACTTTACTACCAACAGTGCAAGATGAAATATCACAAGAAACTGCAACACGTATCGCAAATAATACACAACTACATATAGTGCCTCGTCGTAGTGGGAGGGTTGTTAGGCAACCTGAAAGATTCATATTTTTAGGAGAGTCTTCAGACTTGATCCCAGGTAAACATGAACCTGATCCCCGAACATATGACGAAGCACTCCATGATAAAGATGTAGCATCTTGGCAAAGAGAAATGAATTCAGAAATAGAATCTATGTATTCTAACAAAGTCTGGGAGCTAGTAGAACCATCAAATGGTGTAAAAGCTATTGGATGTAAATGGATCTATAAAAAAAAAGGGACAGGCGAGAAGATGGAAACCTTCAAAGCAAGGCTTGTTGCAAAGGGGTATACTCATAAAGAGGGAATCAATTATGAGGATACTTTTTCATCAGTAACTATGCTTAAGTCTATCCGGATACTCTTATCTATTGCTGCTCATATGGATTATGAGGTTTGCCAATGGATGTCAAGACAGCTTTCCTTAACGGAAGTCTTGAAGAAAACATCCATATGAAGCAACCAGAGGGGTTTATTGCAAGGGGCAAAGAGCATTTCATATGTAAGCTCAATCGTTCTATTTATGGACTGAAGCAAGCTTCAAGATCTTGGAACATCCGGTTTAATGAAGTAATCTAGTCTTATGGATTTAGTCAGTGTCCGGATGAGTCTTGTGTATACAAGAAGTGTGACGGAAATGTGGTGATATTTCTTGTACTATACGTAGATGACATTTTATTAATTGGCAACAATGTCAAAGTGTTGTCAGAAGTAAGGGTATGGTTGTCCAAGCAATTCGATATGAAGGACTTGGGAGAATGTGGACATATTTTTGGGATCAAAGTAATAAGGAATCGCAAGAAAAGAATATTGTGCTTATCCCAAGCTTCATATATCGATACTATCCTAGCTCGTTTTAGCATACAAAACTCTAAGAAAGATTTTCTATCTTTTCAGCATGGAGTATCTTTATCTAAAGAGATGTCTCCTAAGACATCAAAAGAGATAGAGGAAATGAAGGCAGTTCCTTATGCTTCAACTGTAGGAAACCAAATGTATGCAATGTTATGCACGAGACCGGATATCTGTTTTGCCGTGAGCATGGTTAGCAGATATCAAAGTAATCCAGGACAGGAACATTAGACTGCCGTAAATCATATATTAAAGTACTTGAGAAGAACTAGAGATTATATGTTGGTTTACCAAGCAGATGATTTGCTCCCTGTGGGTTACATGGATTATGACTTCCAATCATATAGGAACAATAGTAACTCTACCTCAGGTTATGTGTTTTCTTTAGGAGGTGGAGCCATAGCATGGAGGAGTGTTAAGCAGAAATGCGTTTCAGACTCAACAATGGAAGCTCAGTATGTGGCAGCCTCTGAGGCAGCCAAAGAAGCTGTATGGCTCAGGAACTTTTTGATGGACTTAGATGTGATTCCTGGTTTGTCCAAAATCATCATAATTTATTGTGATAATAGTGGTGCAGTAGCAAACTTGAAGGAACCACGAGCCCATAAGGCGAGTAAACACATTGAGCGCAAGTACCACCTGATACGAGACATCGTAAAGCGAGGAGAAGTTGTTGTCGCCAAGATTGCATCAGCAGATAACCTGGCAGATCCTTTCACTAAGGCCCTTCTGGCGAAAGCTTTTGATCGACATGTTGAGGGGATGAGAATCAGATGTATAGCAGCATTTAGGGCAGCATAGTCTTTTAGTATAAGTGGAAGATTGTTAGAATGTATACTAAAAGTCTAGCTTTTTGTATAAACATTTATTTTGAAATAAGAATCACATTGGTCAAATGTTTGCATTTATATGCTAAATGTAGTTGTTCATTTAATTTATATTGTAGATAACATGGTGTGTGGTGTCACACAGAAGTTCATGTTATCAGTTCCTTATAAATTATAAATAGTAGCTCACAACCAAGATGGAATGAGACAAACCATTGAAGTGATTGTAGTGTTATTTGGTATTAGTTTATCTTGACTATAAAATTACACTAGTACACTATGAGTGTATTAAGCAGGATCATTTGAAGTAGTTCCTTTTTATACTAACTACATAAAAGAACAAAACTTCTGTTATTATCGAAGTGCGTACTCTTAATCATGATATAATAACAAGCACGTATACTTAATATTTATTTCTTTAATTTATCAAAGGGTGAGATTTAGTTCGTTAAATCAATAAGCCCGATAAGTTGGGAAGTGATATTATTTTTATGGTGTGCTGTTGATTATAGAATGAAACTGTGTCCTAGTAATCTAGGTTGATGATGTCCCCTTGAGGAGCTCATAAGGATTGTCATGTAAATCCTGTAGGTGGACTTAGTCCGATATGACAATAAGGTTGAGTGGTACTACTCTTGGAGCTAGATATTAATTAAGTGAGTTGTCAGTAACTCATTTAATTAGTGGGCATTCGATATCTTAAATACAGGGAGACTAACACACTCATGATAAGAAGAAGCTCATATTGTAATATGGGATTGGTGCGGTAGTGCAATAATAACTCTTTAGTGGTATGAGTTATTATTGATGAACTTGAGTTGGGTGTTCGGGGTGAACACGGGAAACTCAAGTTCATCGGGAGACCAAAACCAATTCCTCCTCTCGATCCCTGTTATAGCTTCTTATTTATAAAGCCCAGCTTCTTACCCATCTTGATGTGGCCTGCCAAGACAAGCTTGGAGCTCAAGCTAGGGTCGGCCAAGCCAAAGATTGGAGCCAAGTTGTGGTCGGCCAAGCTTGGAGCCCAAGCTAGGTGGCCGACCACATAAAAAGTAAAAGGGTATTTTAAATTTTAAAATTTTTCCTTTTGTGGAAGCCTTGGTTTTAAAAGAGAATTTTTAAATTTTAAAATCTTTCCTTTTATAGCTTTCTACAAAGGATTAAGAGAGAGGTTTGATATCTTTCCTTATTTGTAGTTAAAAGAAAGATTTTAATTTTTGATAAAACTTTCCTTTTTTGTAACCATTTACATGTTTTAAAAGAGAGATTTTAATTTATAAATTTTCCTTTTATAACCAACAAGGGATTTAAAAAATAAATTTTTTATTAAAAATTTCTTACCGGAAACAAATAAGGAAGTTTTAATTTTTTGTTTAAAATTTTCCTTGTTTGGAGCACATATGTAGGGTCGACCATGACAAGCATTAAAAGGAGTTTTTAATTTTTTGTTTTAAAACTTTCCTTTTAGTCATTGGCAAGGAAAATAAGGAAGTTTTAATTATATTTAAAACTTTCTTTTTTTTTGCCAAGACCAAGGATTATAAAAGAGATGGAGGGGGTGCCTCATGAGATAACACATCTTCTATTCTTTTCTTCCAATCCATTGGTGGCCGGTCCTCTTCCTTTTCTCTTCTCCTTTTGTTTTCTTCCTTGGAGGCCGATGGCATCAAGTTTGGTGATCTCTTGGTGGCCGGTTGCTTGAAGGAGAAGAAGAAGAAAAGGAAGCTCTCTTATCTAGCATCCCTTGGAGGTTAGTTGGTGGTCGAAACTTGGAAGCAATGGAAGAAGCTTGGGTGGATTTCATCTTGGAAGATCGTCGCTCACACGATGTCCAAGAAAAGGAGAGGAATACAGCAGAAGATCAAGAAGTCTATAAGCTACAAAAGGGATAACTATTTATTAGTTTCCGCATCATAACTAGTTTATCTTTTGTATAGATCTTGTAAAACCAAATACAAGAGGTTATCGGTTTTAGGTTATCGTTTTGTTATCGATTTTATTTTTTGATTTCTTGTTTTGATATTGTGCTTTTATTGAGATCTCTGTAGTTAAACCTAGTTTACTGTAAGAAGTCAAATATCTGATTTCTTTGAAAGGCTTTGTTTAGGAAGTGGTGGATGATCCTTTACCCAAGAAGGCCTAGTGCCTTACCATGTTTAACTTGGAAGTCGATCTTTGAAATAGATGTTTGATTAACTTCTGTAATATGGTTTAACTTAAGAAGATCACATAGGTTAAACTTGTAGTAAAAATGTTAAGTATCGTTTCCAATCCAAGTTTAACTTCTGAAGGACAATTTGGATTAATAATGTTTAGCATCATTTGAAATCCAAATTTAACTTCAGTAGAGCACATGGGTAGCTAGGATAGTTCTACGCTTGTACAAAATTTTGTATAGGGGAACCAGAACGATATTCCAAGTAGCAACTAACACCTACCATCCCCATCCCTGTGCCTTCTTCTCTTCAATCTCTCCTCCCTGGCGATGGCGACGAAGGAGATGACAATGAAGGCAATGAAGCGTAAGCCCCCCGCTCCTCTCTCTTTTCTCCTCCTCAACGGTGACTGGTCATGGGTGCCCTCAACTAGCTCCTGCTGGCTGCATTTGGCCCCTGGTGGCCGGGAGCGGCCACGTCTAACCCTTGGTGGCTGGGTGTGGCTGCGTCCAGCCCCTAGTGGTCGCATCTGACCCCTGGTGGCCGCGTCCAGCCCATGGTGGCCGGGTGTGGACGGCCGTCAACACTTTCTTCCTGACTGTGGCCTTGGCCGCCCCTTGATTGTCGGGTGTGGCAGCGTTCGACCCCTGGTGGCTGATTGTGGCCACTTACGATCCCTGGTGGCCAATAGTGGCCGCTATTGGTTGTCCGTAGTTTCTATTAGCAATGGCTGCGGTAGCTGTTGGTAATGGTTGCTGTTGGCTGATTGTGGCAATGACCGACCCCTGCTAGCCAACTATTGCCGCACCGACCCTGCTGGTTGACCCTTGCAGGTTGGTTGTGGTTGCGTCGGCCCTTGTTGGCCGACCATGGCTGCAGTCGATCCCTGCTCGTCAGTTGTTGCAATTGCCGTGCATGGGCCTGATTGCCGACCATTAATTTAGAATAGTTTAGTTATCATTAATTTCAAATTGCTTCATACTTAGTATAGTTTTTTTTTTGTTATATATTTCAATTGGATTGCAAATAATTATAAATTATTGTTACTCTTACATTGATTGTTGAGTTCTTAATATTTTTTTTTGTGTAGGGCTCATTTTACCATGAGCTTAGTGTATTTGGAGATACTCTTTTTTTTTCATATCTATGTTCATTACTATAATATTACTTATTATTATATAAATTTAATAGAAAAATTGTTTTAGATATATCTTAATTAATTATCTTATTGTTGATTAATTGTAGTAAATCCAATCTTTGCATGCTTGAGAGTTCCCGTAGATCTTCAACGTAGATGCTAGTAATATGTTATACACGTCTGTTTTCTCAATTTGACCAGATGCTCTGGGTTCTTTTGTCTTCATTTTAGCCATGTAGTCATTTTTATTAATATTGTAATATATTGAAAATAGGTAAAGTGTAGAATGAAAGAAGTCAGATTTCTCTCCCTCCTGGTGATGATTGTGGCGACGACGATATAGATGATGATGCTAATTCTTCATAAGTTTATTATGTATGAATATTATTTATCTCATAATTAATATTTACAAATATTAATTATTTGATTGTGAATATTTGAATTTTATATTTTTATTAATGAAGTTAGTTTGTTTTGAACCGGGTTGGTGAGGTGAGGCTAAGGAAATTAGGGAAAATTGAAAATTCATATAGGAAGAAAAAATAAGTGTTGCGATGATGATGAAGGACCCCATCTCATTATCACGGTGGAGGTCAAATGAGGTAAAAGTTAAGGTGGTCAACACGTAGATGACATCGGCCGGTCAGGCGAAGCATGGCTCGACCGGGGAGAAGGCTCCGACCCGCCGTCGCCTTCGACATGGGGAGCAATCAAACAATCGATGCTCAAGAGAGACAATGTGCAGAAATCGAGCCGAGCGCCTACCCCGCTTGGCCAGACAACAGAAATATGCAGAGTTCAACTTTGGCCGAGCAGCTATTCCACTCGGCCTGACAATAGGCTTCGGCCGAGTGGCTACCCCGCTCTGCCTGGCAGCAGGCTTCGACAATAACACAGTGAACCTACGGTCGAGCAGACACACACTAAGGAACATCGAAGTTCTTGCCGACCAAACGGGGCACCAGGGTGGTGGAATTCCGACCGAGCGACCAACCCGTTTGGCCTAGCAGTACACCTCTGATGATATCCAGTGATATCCTTTTGGGAGTTGGTGCCGCTGACACCGGGCACGAACTGCTAGAAGATCGTACGATGGAAGCTTCCACTGTCACTTCAGAGATATGCTCAGCCTGTTGAGGTACTGTGTTAGGGGCACTTTCCTGACAAGTCTTTTCAGGGAACGCCTTGGGAAGCGTGCTCACCTTGGGAAGCGTGCTCACCTTGGGAAGCGTGCATGCGCGCTACCAGAGCTCTATATAAAGAGGGGTCCAAGCATCGGCGGAAGTATGTGATATTCACTGTTTGTACTATAGTCTTCTTATTGCTCCTCTTTCCACTTCATCGTCGGTAACTGACTTGAGCGTCAGAGAGTCAACGCTGGGACTCCTTTCCTACCTCGGCACTAACGTAATTTGTGTTGTAAGTCCGAACAAAGTCCACTATAGGTCAACATAAACATCACATATTTTATTTTTCGTCTCTTCGACTTTCGGACAATATCAATAAGTATTAAGTTTTATATTAGTTTTAATTATAGACAATACATGGAGGTAAGAGAACTGCTGTTTTCTTGAACATCTACCGTTGCATTTTGTGTTTCAAATGTTTTTCACTGCATGACTTCTATTTTTAGTAGCATATACATTATGATTATTAGATATCTTGTTAACTGCTAGGTGAGTCCTTGATATTTGCCTAGTTGTAGTGCCATGGGATGAACGTAATCTAGGTTTTCTATTTTTTGATGCTTTAGATGCATAAATAAGATGGTTATGTTAATATTAGCTCTAATACCAATTATGAGATGATTGATAAGAGTACTTTTTATATCATATTTCACTTATTAATAAAAGGTAAAGTTTGTTATTATATTTATTTCAATTCAGTACTGAATGAATAAGTATAATAATATTTTAAGGTAGTAGGTTCTAGTTTATAACATATCAATTAGTTAAATTGATAGTGGGATGTTGTGGATATATAGAACACTACTTTTAACTATTCCTAGTCAAGCATTAATATACAAGGACAATATTAATACGTTGAAACTAGCATGTAGGTCAATGGATGATTTAATCTCACAAGTTATGGATATAAGATATCAGGTTAACACATGAGTATATATTAGAGAATATGTACTGAATGATCCGTCATAAGAATATTTCATGGATCGTTATATGAGTGTCATAAACATTATCATATGACTATTAGTATGAATAGTCTTTAGACTTGAAGTCACTACGGTTCCCTACATAAGGAGTCGTATACTTTGGTATCGACAAACGTCACATGTAACAGGGTGGACCATAAAATTGATCACTGGATATGTAATAAGTTATATGGAGGGATATGAGTGATATAGATGTGATCTATCCCTTCCATATGACGGAAGTGATATCTGTGGGTTCCTTGATTAGTAGGACAAAAGAATGCATGATCATGCTTAAATGAGTCAATATGCGATATTGAGCTTATTGGATTAAGTGTGTCTACTTAGAGATCAAGAAACATAAAGATTGATAAGAGGATGACACGGTCTATGCCTCATTGATCATTTTAGATATCAAGGATAGAAAGATTGAGTCATACAAGATGATAGACACGGAAAAGTTAGGTCGGATTTCAACATTCTCGTCACTTATATAGCAATGATGTCTTACTAGATGTCACTCATTATTTATGTATCTAAAATAGTTTTAGAGACATTGCCAACGTTATGAGAACCTATTGGGTCACACACAAAGAACAAGTTGATTTGGAGATAGATTCATATGATGGATCATTAAATTAAGTCTAATTCAAATTGGACTAATTGAGTTAGATTCAATTGGATCTAATTATTGGATTGAGTTCAATTCGAATTAGACTCATTGAGTCAATTTGGATTGATAATTAATGAGTTAGACTCATTGACTGATTTAATGAATTTGAATTCATGAAGGAAGAGGAGTGTTCAATTTAGAATTGATCATGTATTGGATGAAGAGTAGTTAATTTTGAATTGCTCATGTATTGGATGCATTGGATGAAAACAAATATTAATGTCAATTAAGACAATTGACATTGAGACAATTTCATGAATGAGTACAAAAGAGGATTTTAGATTCATTTACATGATGAGAATTTTGTTCTTGCCCTTCTTCTTCCTCTCTTCCCTCTCTTGGCCGAAACCTCCTAGTGTGGTTGCTAGTACAACCTTAGGTGATTTTTCTTCTCCACTTCTTGAGTTCGTGAGACGGACAAAAGGCTTGTTCGTGTGGATACTAAAAGAAGCGCGAATGTTGATCGTGCTAAGATCCTAACTGTCGGGAGTTCGTGTTCATGCACCAAAAGTGTAACTCCTTTAACAAATACTTAGTATATGTTTTTCCTTCGTTTGGATCTTCTAGAAAGAAACTTATTTTTCCACTATGCTTTCTACATATTTAACGCTATAGTTCCTTACAGGTTAACCTGGTTGCTAGAGCCATGTGATATCATTAGCTTTTTCTGGAAGGGAACCTTTGGGCAAATCCGTGTGACCTGGATCATATTTTAATAAATTGAATCAGGCTTACTCTTTTGTTTTTTTAGATATTGTGTCATTTCATCAACAACGCTATGGAAAGTTTATCTTTCTCATATGGTGAAAATGAATTTTTGTCGATGCAGGTGACATACTAAAAAAAATATAAGTGGCCGTTCTTTGGTTTTCTTTTTGGTTTTACAACATTATTGGTTCTTTCTTGTTATAATTGATCTTTGTTAGTTTATTTTGATGTAAGAAAAGATGACACTATAAAAATTCTTACAAATAACGATGGAATTATCGACTGAATTTAATTCAGTCGGAGACTATCGACGGAATAACCAATTCCGTCGGCAAATACCAACTGATTTTTTAAATCAGTCGATAATTTCCGACTAAATTTAATTCAATCGAAAAATCTCCCTAAAGTCAACAGATTTACAAGTTCCGGGTTAGCAGGTTTCTAATATTACCGACGAAATTATTAATTCCATCGGTAAATACCTCTGGTTAATGAATATAAGTTAACGGGTTTTAATTTAACGGGTGCAGGCGGAAAAGTTACCGACGGAATTAAGTTTCTGTCGGCAATTACCGACGGAATTAAGTTTTCGTCGGAAAATACTGACGAAAACTTAATTCCGTCGGTAATGTAGATTAAAATTAGGGCACGGGAGCTCCCTTTCCTCTCTGCGCGACCCGTGCTTTTTCCTCTCTTGACGATTTTCCGGTGGCTTCGGCGATCTCCTCTTCGCGTCCAGCAGCCCCTTGTGCCCTCTCCCTCTCACCGTGATCCGTAAGCGACTCAGGTATGCTCCTCTCCTCTCTCGTATCTTCCTTTTCACACCCATGGCGGCCGCCGCGACCTGCTCACGGTCGGCGGGCCGTCGCTGCAGCTTCTCGCGGCAGGCCAGTCGCCGCAGTCGTCTGCTCGCGGCAGGCCAGCAGCTCGCGGGCAGCTGGCCGGCGCGGGCAGCTCGCGGCAGGCCACCCATCGCAGGCAGGTCCTCGCGGCAGCCAGTTGCGGCAGCCCAGCTTCCCTTGTTTGTGGCATCCCAGCGGTCGCAGGCACCTGCTCGCTGCCTAATCGCGGCCAGCCAAGTGAAGTTGATAAAGTTAGTGTTAACTGTTAAGCAGTCACTCCTCTCTTTACCTGCTCGTGGTTGGCCGCAGGGGTTGCTTGCGGCCTGCTCTCGGCTAGCCGCAGGGGCTGCTCACGTCTATGCCGACTACCGCAGGAGTGCATATCGTGGCCATTATTTGCTGCATGTTCATTATTCTATATATTAGATTTGTTTTACTTTCATATATGTATGATTATTTTATTTAATGATGCTCTAAGCAACAACATGTGTATATTAGTTTTATTTATTTGCTTTAGTGTAGAGGAGATTTTCGGTAATATGATACGAAGATCGTGAGATGAAATTGTACACATAATGCTTTATTTAAGTTTATTTCAAGTGATACAAGTTTAATAATGTTTCAAATTATAATATCATTAGGTAACAATGTATATGAACAAAGTTTGGATGTATAATCGATTAGACAATGGTTTTATTACTGAAGTTGAACAGTTTATGAACTTTGCTAAAAGTCATTCAGAATGTATGAATGGTGCTGAGTTACGGTGTCCGTGCAATCATAAAAAATGTCAAAATAGAGCTTTTCGTGATAAGGATACTATAAAAATGCACATATGTAGAAATAGTTTTGTGCCAAATTACTACAATTGGCACTGTCACAGAGAGCCTTATTTATATGTACCAATTGGGTCTTCTGGTGGTTAATCTTCTGAGACTACTGTTACCGCTCCTGAAGCATCAAATAGTATTGATATTTCAATGCAATCAATGGTTCAAGATGCGATGAATGTAGTTGATTATTTGAATATAGATAAAATATCAACCCTTGAATATCAACAACTATATGAAATGTTAAAGGCTAGTGAAAGAGAAGTGTGGGAAGGCATTCCTTCTGGTCATTCTCAACTATCAGCTACTGCAAGTATTAAATATGAAAGCAGAACATTATTTTTCTGAAAGATGTTACGATGACATTTGTCAATTGATGTCAGAGTTGCTCCCTACTGATAATATAATGACTGATAGCTTCTATGAAACAAAGAAATTGATCAGAGGTTTATGTTTGCCTATAGAGAAGATTGATTATTGTATAAACAACTGTATGATATTTTGGAATGCAGACAGTGATCTGAATGAATGTAAAATCAGTACTCACCCTCGCTTTAAGTATTGTACTCGCATACCAGGGAAGAAGAGGAAAATTATTGTTTGGAAAGTGATGTATTATATTCCATTAACTGCTAGACTTTAACACTTGTATGCATCTGCAACTACAGTTGGACACATGATGTGGCATCATGAGCATGAGCATGAGCACGAAGGCAGTATAATGTGTCATCCTTGTGATTCTCCTGCATGGAAACATCTTGATACTGTGTTTCCCTCCTTTGCAATGGAACCATGTAATGTGAGATTGGAACTTTTTGCAGATGGATTTCAACCATTTGGTCAGTCGGGACAATAATATTCATCTTGGCTAGTTATATTAACACTATGCAACTTACCGCCATGGATGTGCATGATGAATTTATGTTCCTTACGGTGCTTATTCCTGGTCCAACCAATCCCAAAGATAAGATAGATGTTTTCTTACAATCTCTAATTGCCGAGCTGAATGAATTATGGAATGTAGGGTCGGTGACTTATGATATTGCAAGTAAAACTAATTTTACATTGCATGCTACCTTATTATGGACGGTCAGTGATTTTTCAGCATACTCAATGTTGTCGGGATGGAGCACGGCTGGTAAATTAGCATGCCCACATTGTATGACAGAGTCCAATGCATTTTCATTACCTTGCAGTGGGAAGGTATCTTAGTTTGATAATTATCGTAAACTTTTACCACTAGATCATCCTTTTAGGCGAAATAAGAAAAATTTTCTAAAAAATGTTGTAGTAAGAAAACCTCCTCCAACAGTTCATGCTTTAGGTGAAGAAATCATTGAACAAATAGATAGTTATGGATTTATCCTAGTATCTCAGCTTAATTCTGATGAGATAAATAAATATCTTGTTAGGATGCGCAAGTGTGGTTGGAAAAAAGGAGCATATTCTGGGAGCTGTCTTATTGGAAGTATCTACTCATTCGACATAATATAGATGTGATGCATGTTGAGAAAAATTTCTTTGATAATATCTTCAACACTTTGATGAATGTACCTAGAAGAACTAAGGGCACTGCAAAATCATGTGAGGAATTAAAGGAACTAGTCAACAGACCAGAGTTGCATCAGAATGAAACAACCAATAAGTTTCTAAAAGCTTGTTATACATTGGACAAAGATGGTAAACAAGCTTTATGTAGTTGGTTAAAAAAAAAATCAAATTCCTAGATGGATATGCTTCGAATATGGCTCGATGCGTTGACATGAACAAATTAAAGATGTTTGGAATGAATAGTCATGACTGTCATATGTTTATGCAAAGACTTATTCTAATAGCTTTTCATGATTTACTTCCCACTAATGTTTGGCAAGCACTTACAGAATCGAGTCTTTTTTTCAGAGATTTGACAGTGTGGTGTATTATGACACTCGATATGATTCAGCTAGAAACTGACATTCCTCTCATACTTTATAAGCTGGAGCGCATATTTCCACCTAATTTTTTTTTATTAAATGGAACATCTACCGGTACATTTACCATATGAGGCACGAATAGTTGGTCCTGTGCAGTACAAATGGATGTATCCATTTGAAAGGTTTTTGAGAAAATTAAAAAATAATGTTCATAATAAAGCAAGAGTTGAAGGGTCAATATGTAATGCTTATCTGATTGAGGAAACATCTTCTTTCTGCTCTTATTATTTTGCTGTTAATGTTAAAACCAGACATCACAAATGTCCTAGAAATTTCGTTGATACTCAGAATATAGACGCATCGATGCTTTCTATTTTCAAATTTTCTAGTAAACCAATGGGTGTATCTGTTTCTAGATGGTTAACTCAACAAGAATACCATGCTGTAAGAACATACATACTCTTAAACTGTGATGAGGTTAAACCATACATAAAGTAAGTTAACTTCTCTAATCAAGCTTTTATTTCGTTGTACTTATTTGCTTGATATCCTAATTTTCTTATAATTACCTTCTTTCAGAGCTTGTATGAACAACAGTTATATCTACAAAATCCATCAATGAATGCAAGTGAGGTTGCTGAAAAGTTAGAGACCGAATTTGCATTATGGTTTCAAATATATGTAAGTTAGAGAAATTTTCATAATTCTTTATTAAATTAAGTTCGGTCCTAATTTTTCTCATAATTATTTTGATAGGCGAAAGACTGCAAAATATCAAATGTGTAAGATGATAGAATATTGATTCTTACATCTAGACCCCTTCGCCAAATAATGGTCTATTCGGGTTACTATGTTAATGGTCTCAAATTCTATGTGACACAACGAGATTCACAGAGATTAACTTTTAATTCTGGTGTTTGCATTAAAGGATCTATCGACACCAATGACACTGAGTTTGATTACTATGATAGACTTAAGGAAATTATAGAAGTTGAATATCCTGCATTACCGATAAAAAGGTGTGTGTTGTTCAAATGTTCATGGTATGACCCGACCCCAACAACAGGTATCAGAATACGTCCAAATTATAATTTAGTTGAGGTTAATGCAAACAAAAGGTTCAATAAGTTTGAACCTTCCATTTTTACAATACAAGCGGGTCAAGTTTTTTATCTTGAATATCCTATGAAGAGAAGAAGAGCTAGTGAATGGTTGTCTGTTTATCGAATGAAGCCTCGTTCGACGATAGAAATGTCGAACACCATTACTGCTCAAAATCATGATGCATTTCAGAATGATGAAGTAGAGAGACATTCGGTTGATTCACAACTCCAATCTACATCACAATTACTTGTAGATGGTAATGCCACTGACAAGGAGATAGATGATACAGAGATATCTAGCAGTGAGGATTTTGCTGATCTAACAGAGTCTAGCGACGACGACTTACAAACTGTTATTGTTGAGTAGAAATGTTTCCAAAGTCTAGCATTGATTAAATTTTAGCATTATTGTTCATCTAGTAAGTTATGCTTCAATCATGTTTTGTTGCTTATTTATCATGTTATTAAATTTTATTATGATGTGCTGTAATATTTTTTTTGTAGATATCAAGTATCATGGCAGATCTTCCAGCACCACTCCGTGGATCCACCATCCTTAGGGTTGTTGGAGAGTCGTAAGTATTTTTTAATTATTAGTAATTCAAGTTATTTATTTATAACATATATCTTATGTTTTAATATTATTTATATGTAGGTTTACTCCTGACGACCATCGAGTATATATTACATGAAAATTTAAGGAAAGAGTCTGCATATCTGGTATTACATGGAGACATGTAGATGCTGAAACTAAGGATTTTTATTATTAAGAATTTGTGGTAAGTAAATTGAATATGTACAATATATTTATCCTTTAATATACTAAAATTTTAATTTTTAATTGCAAAAAAAATATACATGGGAGGATGGGCACGAGGTAGAATTTGCAGCAACTTGGAATATTTATTGTGCCAAGTTGTACAAAGACCTATTATACTATGTGAGAAAGGATGGCACACGACCAGCTTATGTATCCGACGAGATCTGGGGTGCATGGACGACCACTTGGTCTGCAGAAAGATGGCAGATAAAGGCTCTAAAAGCTCGAGCGAATAGGAATACAGAACCAAGTGGCCCGAGTACCGAATCTGCTCGTCATACATCAGGATCTCGATCCATTGTTGAGCACGCTATGAATCTGGTGATTTTAATTTAAAGTTATATAAATCAAATTTTTATTTATTAATAAACTTGTATAATTTTAGCCAAACTTATTTGTGCATGCAGGAGCGTTCTTTAGAAAGACAACCCACTTGCCTGGAGATCTTTCTCAAGACTCACCAGAGAAAGGATGACACATATGTTGATCTTCGATCCAAGAACATTGGGGTTTGAATTATTAACTTGCAATTTATATTCAATCTTTAATAATGATTAATTAGCTTTAATAATTATGTATAAGATATAAATTGTATATTTTTTCTACACAGGAGGAAATGACAAGTAGGGTTGCTCAGGCATCTCAGCCACCGGTAGAGGGAGGGGAGTCATAGGATCTATCCACCAAGCAAATAAATGAAATTTATTATGATGTTGTGGGTGGAAGGACAAAAAACTCCTCCCTCTACGGCCTTGGCTCCCAGGCCATGGTGGTATTTATTCGCTTGAGGACTCCTAGGGGTCGTGCGAGTTCCTCTTCTTCTTCTGAGGTGGAGTCATTAAGAAAAAAAAACTAAGAATTGAAGACTCAAATGACTACGATGGATCAGAGGTGCATGGGAGGAGAGGTGGGCTGCTTAGGAGCAGACATTGGCCCAGATGAAAGCAATTATTGCTAGATGGGACCCATCACAGCATCCCCATTCACAACATCCCCAGTCAGAGGAGACTCGAGACCCATCAGACCCTGCTGATGATTAGATTTTTTTGAGGTATGTTCAACTATAACTTGATTTTTTTAGAGTTTATTAGAAATTAATTAAGTCAAATATATTTATTCTATTAAGATATTATTAGATATTTATCTTAAAGTGTTTTATATTTTTCAGGAGTTCATATTGATACATTTATCATCACCACTATTATTGGATATCCAAAATATAATCTAGGTATTTTTTTACATGTAAAATTAGTTATATATTACAATGTTTGAGTTATATTACATTTGCATCGATTCATTATATTCTAATCATAATCATGTTTGAGTTATATTACATTTGCATCGATTCATTCTAATCATAGTCACTTGTATTTGAATTTTACAGGATTATATTTGAATATATGTATAGGTGATGTATTATGGTAAGTATTTTGGATATTTTGTATTTGTCGTTCACTTATTTACTTTTAGATACTTATGATTGTGAGCACTTGACACTTGGATTGTATTGTATTTTGGAGATTTTCTATTTGACGTTCACTTATATTTATGTATTGTATTGTATGTTGTTGTATTTTGGAGATTTTGGATTATTTTATATTATGATCTTGTTGTATGTTGTGAGTATATTATGTGGATTGTCTGAATTATGTTTGTGATGCCATCGCTTGTGATGACTTGTATTTATATTAAAATTGTATATGGGAAATGAGTAAAATTAGAGCAGGTTTTTAATTTTTTTTCAATTTTTTACCGATGGAATTGTGGTTTTTGTCGATAAAGTATCGGCAGCACAGTAAATTTTGCGATATATTCTCGACGGTATTACAGATTCCGTCGGAAATTCCCGACGGAATTCTTTTTTCTGTCGGGAATTCCCGACTGAATAAATTTTAGTCGGAAATTTCCGTTACCTACCGTTTACTTTTTTATCGACAGGACAAGTTTTCAGTCGTTAAATTTATCGACGGAAAATGTAATTCCGTCAGTAATTACCGACGGAATTGTATTTCTATCGGTAAATTGCATTGCCGACCAAATGACTCCCGATTCCATAAATTCCGTTGGTATTCCGTCAGTAATCTCAAATACTGACGGAATACTGACAGAATATTCAGTCGTTATTAATAATTATTTTTGTAGTGAGAATCGTGGAAGGAGAAGTGATTTTTTAGGAAGAAGAAGATGATGTGATAATAATACTAAGATGGGTATCTAGTGATTTATATGTTAAATAGGATGTGTTATAGATATGTTTGTATTTGATTGGAATGTATTAACTAATTGATAAATCAGAGAAATGACATGATTCTGGTAAAAAAAAAAAAATTTGGGACAAATTTGGTTATGAAAATAATTATTAATTCATGGTCAAATTATTGATGATCGTGATCTTACGGCAAATGGAATTTGTCCCAGATTTTGGGACGAATTCAATGATTCATCCTAGAAATATAGGACGAATGAAGATTCATCACAAATTTAGCAAACTTGTAGATTAGCGACGAATCTCTATTTGTCTCAAAATCTAGGATGAACATATGGATTCGTCCCATAATTTGGGACGAATGGAGATTGATCGTAGATTTGACAAACTTGTAAATTTTCGGCGAGACTATTTTTATTGTCAAAATCTAGAAAGAAAATTAAATTCATCCTCAAAATTAGGAGGAATTTAGCGATGAATCTTAAATTCGTCGCTAAAATTGGCATTGTATTTACTTTCTTTCGTCCCAGAATTTGGCAACAACTAATTTGTAACAAAAAAATATTCAACTTTTTGTGACATTTTTTTTTTTAAATTTGTCTTACAATCCGTCCCATAATGATTGATTTTTTTTTATAGTGCAGGTGAGTATTATAATATTTCACCTTTATTTTTTTTGGACATTATATTATATGTAAATAAAATCCAACATGCAATATGTTCACCGTCGAGAGTAATTAATAACTAGTACTCGAAGAATACCATATTCTGTTCGGTGGTGACTGGTGCCCATATATAATGTTTAATGGTCAGTGACTATCATAAAGAAGGAAAAAAAAAAAAGCAATTGGAAGCTAAAGTTTAGTACTTTAAATTTTGATATTTGCTGGTGATCTTTTTATATTTGATTTGCATACAGGACAAATATCAAGTCTTGGTACAAATTAAGTGATATGTTAGGAGTTTTGATTGATGCAGAATTGACTGTCCATTTGTATACGAACGCGCACATCGCATGCAGGCATGCAATGCATGCGCGATACTCTTAACAGAAAATTTTAACAGTGCTGAAAATTTGTCTCTTGTTTTAGGTCATTTCTTTGAATCCTTCAGATTCGATGTAGACTTCTCATAGCTTGACTGAACTCTGGAAAGCCAGGCTCTCATTCATTTACCACTTCGCAATAAACCGTGTCTGATCATTCCTTGAAAGCTTGGTCAAATTTTCCAACCCTCCGTGGATAAACGTGCATGCATGCATGCATGCATGGATCGATAAATATGTGTACCTTGGCTTACTACAGGACCAATATCTCCAAATAAATTAATTGCATGAGTCGTCCTGCAAGTTAGCGTATATGCATGGAGCAAATTTTACCAGTTTCAATTACCTCCACCTCCACATCATATTCATCTTACTAAGCTCTACCCGATGAAGTCATCGTGATTTGTGCATTGATGTTACGGAATCTATATATGAATGATGCATTCAAGATAAAGTAGCAACGCTTCAATTTGTATCAGAAACTGAACGAGCTTAATTCTGTGCAGCGTTGAATCTTGTACAGTTGGTTTGGTGGTCAAAAGAGCTCGAGTAATTCTTTTCAATCCCCCCACATGGCAGTTGCTCTTGTACAGTCATGCAGCCTTGGAATCATGTTGAAATTTTGCCATTCGTTCTTACTTCTAATTAAGAAATAATAATTCTCAATACAGATAGAACAGCCCCCTCCCACACACACAGACACACAGAGACAGAGAGAAAGAGAGAGATAGTATTGAATACTCTGTTTCAGCAATATTCAGTGGCTGGGTGGTTGCAATTCCTCCTTCACATAGATTTTAAGTGTATATAAAATATGTTATACACATTCTACAGGAAGGATTGCATGGTGCAACCTCTCTTTTGTACCCTACACCTTCTCGATCCTAGTGAATTGAACTAGTTATGTTTGAGAAAAAGTAGCAAGTACGTGCTAGAGTGGCAGCTAGCTGCTGCTCAGTAGCGTTTCTAGTTCTATATACAACTTGAGAAAACATAGGGAAAAGACATCTATCCTAGTACCCAATATTGTCTATAGAAGACTCGAACCTAATTCCACTTGAGGCCAATGATGTTCCAAGAGCATTATAAATTGGCAAAAAGTAGTGGTGAGTGGGGGCAGAGAACTTCCAGTCAAATAATAGCCATTTGTTCCATTCAGAAGCCTTTTTAGTGACTGAAAAAAGACCCCCTTTGTGCAGGATCAGATCACATGCACATATCATAGCAATCTTATGTATGTTTGGTTGGACACGTTGACTTGTTCGATTGGATGGATTTTCTTTAATTTGCTTGTTTACTATAATGATTGTGCAAGGCAAGCTGGATTGCGACAAATAAAATCACCTAGCTATTTCTATCCATATTTGTATATGCGCAGATTTGGATTTGTTTGTGCGAGTTTCCATAATAGAGCCAAACACAATGAACCACATCATCATCATCATCACATTCTAATTAACGTCCAATGAGAATGTTAGACATGTATGTTACTGGTTGCTCCGTGTCATTCCCTACCATTAATGTCACTGCGCACCCTCTCTCCTTGAATATAATGCACAGAACGAGGACCTACAAGAAGTTAAAGTGAGCGAGATGAGAGAAAGAGAAAGAGACAGAGAAAAAAATAACTAATAGGAAGCATTCAACTCTTTCAATGAATGCCTGCCTGCAGTGTGACAGAATTCCCTTTCTTTTTCCTTCCACATCACTATTGCATCAATCTCCAAAGTCTCCTCCCCAAATCCCTTTTGTCCCTTCCCTTCCTCCCTGCTTCCTCTGTGTTGCCCTAGATAGCTAAGCTACCTAGCTAGCTAGCTCTATATAAACCTGAACCTGGACAAAGCTCTGGAAGTCAAAAGGAAAGAAGGGGAAAAAAAAAACAAAGAGCAGTACTGGATCTTGAGATGCCTCAGACGCCTTCAACAAGGTGGTGCCCGACACCGGAGCAGCTGATGATTCTGGAGGAGATGTACAGGAGTGGGGTGAGAACCCCAAATGCCTCCCAAATACAACAGATAACTGCACACCTCTCCCTCTACGGCAAGATTGAGGGCAAGAATGTGTTCTACTGGTTCCAGAATCATAAGGCCCGGGAACGACAGAAGCTCCGCCGCCGACTCGGCCGGCAACCACAGATGCTCCCACAGTCCGAAGGCTCTACTACCCCAGCTCTTCAAATTCAGAATCCAACTAATGCCCAGGTTCTTGATTTCCACTCCGTGCTCCATTTCGATCGTCTCAAACAAGACTTCACTTATACTTATTTCTCTGCGAGCTGGTATCACATCACTCTATCCAAATTTAATTGCTACGTGCAGGGATGTTTCCAAGAGTCGACGCCACAAGGGATGAATCTGGTGGGCAAGTTGGAGGCAGCACAGGGATACCTAGCAGAAGAAGGAGAAGAGCTGGCATATAATTATATGTCGGCCGGCAGCTGTTCGTCGGCCGGAATGTCATGCTGCAAGCCGCCTCTGAAAACGCTGGATCTGTTCCCTACAAAGAGCACGGGCATGAAGGATGAGTGCAGCTCCTCCAAGTCCTCATCCTGCTCCACCTCCACCAACTAAGAAGTGCTATTATATATATTATATTACTTTGTTTACTCTAACTATTCTTCTTCAGTTAATCGTCTCTTCTTGTACTTGTTTCGCTTTGTACTACTCCACTCAACCTCTGCAACTTCTATTAATTGTATTAGTAAGACTGCTTGCCTCTGTCGATCAGTGGAAGGGTTTACATTGTCATTATGTGCAACTTTTTTACGTAATTAGTTTCTCCTTAGCTTGACCATACGAATTGGGCTAGGAACTTTTGACTATACTATTTTAGCCTCCTTCCACTTAAAAAAAAAATAATAAATAAAACAAAACAGCTAATAATATCCATGGAATTGACGACAACTATTAAAATTCCGTCTCTAGGTAGCGATAGAAATATTAATGGTTATGGCAATTAGAAATGGACTAAAACGTTGTGTCACTACTTCATGTACATTTAGTCGTCGGGACGCTAAATCCTAATTTTTGACGTCGGTTTAGTGACGGATGGACGACTGTCCCTATTAGCGATAAATTATTTTAGAACCCATCGTTGATAGTGATGGAGTATACATTGATAATTTAATCTTCCGTCGTGGAAGGATAATTTCAAAGACGGATAATTAAATAATATGTCGTTGTTTATCCGTCGCTAAACTTTCTATTTAGCCTGGACATTTATAATTTTTTGGCGGTCATATTTACACGTGACTTTTAGCGATAGACATTAATTAATCTGTCTCTAATAGCGATACATTATTTAATTATCCGTTATTAATAGCGATGAATAATTAATTAATCCGTCACTATTAGTGATCATAGATAATTTAATTATCCATCGTCCATAGCGATATATTAATTAATTATCCGTCGCGAATTATATTCCGTCGCTATATTTGGGACATTAGGGCTTGTGTGTCCGATCTCTTCTCTACGTGAACTATCCTCCCTCCTCTGACAATTTCTTCCCTACTCCGATGATTGGCTTCTCCTCCTTCGGCATTCAAGTACTCTTTTCCTCCTCAAGCATTCCATTGGCTGAGCAGTAGTGGTCGCGGCTTGCTCTGGCCGAGTAGTGTCAGACACGGTCGACAAAGTAGGGTTGCGGTTGACAAAGCAGGGCTGTGGCCGCCATTGCCCATTTGTGGCTGGCAAAGCAGGGTCGCGACCATGGCCGACATAGCAACAACATAAATAATAATGAAATAATTATAAAAAATTGTAATAACAATGGTTAATTTCTATTTTGAAGATAGAAACCTAAAAAAATAATTAATTTATCTCAACTCACTAAGTGCAGTTAGGATGGTTAGATACTGTTTTAGATTCAAATTCAGTTTTTGATAACTCATAATGGATCCTCTTAAGGCAACCATGTGCCTTAATCATAACCTTCCCAAAATAACAAACCTAGATTTTTGAGACAAAACTTTGGTTAAATAATTCAGATTAGGCTGAGATAACTTCAACTAGAGTAGCTTAGTCAAGTACATCAAGTTCTCAAAGTATGATTTTAGCATAGACAAACACTATCAGAGTCTCCTTAACCTACTAAAACTATAACTCAGTCTGATCCCAATTATAGGATTGAGAGTGACGCTAGACGAGGTGAATATAATTTCAAAAATAACATTATTTAACTTTAAAACAGAGTAATAAATGCATCGAAATGTAACGCCCCGCCCCTCCTGCTAAGGCGGTGGGAGTTACTTTACAACAATAAATACCTACTTACTACAGCGGAAGTCTTACTTATAGGATTTTAAAACTTTTATTTTTTTTTAAAATCAACATGACTAATCAATGGGACGTATAAAATCACATAGCATACTTAACATGATTTTTAAGTTATAATACCCAAACACAAAATTAAATGTCATAGAGTCATAATGCAGTAACATAAACTAGGCATAGTTCTTATTAAACAAAAGCAGGTCTTTCTCCTTTAGCCAAGCCACTACCACACACATCCTTCTAGCCCCTCCTGCTGCTCCCCTAGTTCATCCATTCCTTGCCTTTATCTGTAGTACAAGAAAGTAAGCTGTGAGCACTCATGGCTCAGTAAGTTCCTTTCTTACTCACAAAAATCGTATAACATATCAAAATCACAAGACATAACACATGGAGACAATTTCATCATAGCATGTAGCATATCATGGCATATCGTAACATAATTCGTAAGGTATCATGGCATAACATAACATAACATAACATAATCATCAAATGCACCCTAGCATATCATAACATCATCGTAAATATCATGGCATAATCATAAGATATATGCAAGGTGAATTTCTAAACATGTATCATGAAAACATATGCAACATGCCTTTTGAAAACTTATAATATACATACTTAAACATAATCTCAACATAAGGGGGGCCCCGGCTTGTATCACATACATAAATGAGCGCGTCCTATGTAGGTCCAAGGTAGCAAGTCTTGAACCCTACAAGGCATACATACTAGGCCCGTTTCTTAGTCCATTGACCTAGGGGCACTTAGGAGCCCATCCCTAACGAGGCCCGTTTCTTAGTCCATCGACCCCGGGGCGCTTATGGAGCCCACCCTTGATACAAGCCTTAAAAGTAAAGTAGCATGTCATACATATCTTTAATTCTTAACCTATCATTCGTGTCATAATCATATCATGAAGAGTGCTACTAGTCCCAATTGATAGGGAAGCAACTCTTAGGCATAACATAAAGCATGTATAATTGGCACACAGCTCATCATGAATTTTTGGACACACAACACATCATGATCACATGCATAATTGGGCACACAGCACATCATGAACTTGGGCACATAGCATATCATAAATTTGGGCACATAGCATATCATAAATTTAAGCACATAGCATATCATAACTTTAAGCACATAGCATATCATAATTTTAGGCACATAGCACATCATAAACTTGGGCACATAGCACATCATCATACATAGGTCATAAGCATACATAAGTATAGCAGCATATCATATTCCTATCATATCATAAAGCATTGCATATGAAGCATATGGAAAAAAAACATAAGTAGGTCTCTAACCCAAAGGTCATGTGGTGGCCGAAACATGTAGTTAGTTGTAGCCTAGGTTAGCAAGCAACATAAGAGCATGTGAACCCTAAACCTTTATCATATCTTATATCATAAGGAACACCTTAAGCATATTTGGTTTGGGTTCCAAGCTTCCTAAGTCTTTACTTGTATCATGGCCGAAACCCATCAAGCCTGAAATTAGGTTATAAGCAACATACAAACATGTAAACCCTAACTAATGTCATATCATATATAATAAGAAACAACTTGAGCATGTTTAGTTGGGTTCTAAGTTCTCTAAGCTTTTAACCTTAACATGGCCGAACCCTAGCAAGTATGATTCTAGGTTACAAGTAGCATGAAAGTGTTGAACCTTAAATCCATATCATAATACATATCATGAGGAACATCATAAGCACATTTAGTTCAAGTTCCAAACTTCCTAAGCCCTTTAATCCAAGGTGACCGAAACTTATCAAGCATGGGAATTAGGTTTTTAGTGGCATAAGAGCATGAAAACCATAAATAATTTCATAGCATTTATTACAAGAACATCATGAGCATATCTAAGTTGGGTTCTAAGTTTCCTTAGGCCTTTAACCTAATGGTGGCCGAAACATGTAAGGCATAGACTAGTTTTCATATGCCATAAAGCATGTAAACCCTACATAAATTTCATGGCATTTATTAAAAGAAATAACATGAGCAAACTTTGTTCAAGTTCTAAGCATCCTAGGTCTTAAAACCTTGTGTGGCCGAAAGTTGTAGAGCATGTAACTAAATTTCTATGCATCAAACAAGCATAAGGACATCAAGTTAGTTTCATATCTTTTCATCAAGAAAGTCATGAGCATCTTAAACTTGTTTCAAACTTTCCCTAGGCCTCATATCTCAACATAGCCGAATCTTCACAAACATGAAATAGAGTTCAAATCAACATAAACTCATGGGCATATCATATTAGCTTCATATTTTATCTTAGGGAAAATCATGGCATGCTTAGTTTTAGGTTTAAAGCTCTTCTAGGCCCTTAGTTCTATCATGGCCGAAGGTTCATGAGCTTGAAGATGAAGTTCAACTCAACAAACAAGTGGAAGAAAATTTTAACAACACTATTATCATAGGGCACATATCATAAGAATAAGGGAGCATGCTTAGTTTGAGTCCTACGCTTACTTAGTTCTTTTGTTCATGCTTGGCCGAGAATCTAAGATCATAAATTTAAATTCTAACTAAACATTCTAGCATAAAAACATTAGGTTAACCTCCAACCATAAAATACATATCATAAGAAATATACTGAGCACCTCTAGTTGAATTTTAAGGTTCCTTAGATTCTTCTTTTTATCTTGGCCGAAATTTCCATGAAGCAACCCTAGGTTTTTAAGAAATCTATCTTCATGAAAACCATATGAACTATTGTACCACAGGTGAGGGGAAGCTTACATCCTTTCGCTTGTGGTTTTTCTTAAGAAGAAAAGTATCCTAGGTGCCAAGGAAGGAGAGAACTTCTTCTTCTTGTACCTCCTTTTGTTTCTCTTGCTTGGAAGGGATAGATCTTGAAGGTCTCCTCTCTAAACTTAGTTTTTCTTGAACAGAAGCTTAGCTTAGCTCTCGGACAAAGGAGAGGGAGGGAGTTCTTGGTTCGGTGAGGAATGAAGAAGAAAGAGGAAGAAGGAAGAAATGATTTAATCCCTTATTTTTCTTCTCCCAATCTATTTATTCCCTTGCCCATGAAACATGTCTTCATTCACTCCCTCAACTCCTCTTTTCCCCCACTCCATTAATTCCCACGAAAATAGAGAGAGGGAGGGAAGTAGTAAATCCCTCTTTTGCTTGCTCCTTTTCTTAACCAAGAGGGAAAAGAAGGTAAGCAACTTGGTTTTTTCTTGTTCTTTTTGCTTAGTTTTCTTTTCTCCTTTAACTAAATTCTTCATTCCTTTCTATATAATTATTTCTCCTTATCCTAATGGTTATCACTCATCAATTTATCTCCATAAATTGTGGGAAGTTCTTGGTTCAATCCTTGACCTCACCTCTTCTTATTCTATATTTTCTTTGGTTTTTATTTTCCTTTTTCTCTTATTCTTATCATTTCTTTATGCTCTAAGGAAAATAATATTCATATACCTATTTTATAATTTCGTGGGTGTTACACGAAAAGAGGATAATTTTTTTTTTTCATTAAATCCTTTGGGTATATATTTGAAGAGTATTGTATGTTGGTGCAAGAAGTATCATACGCTCGAACTTTAATTTTGATATTGACAAAAGGTCAAAGTTTGTTGGTGTAGGAAGTATCAGATGATCCAACCTAAGTTTTGATAATGACAAAGGGTTCAAAGTTAAAGGTTATTGTGGTTCTAATAAGTATGATTGAGTGTGTAGGAAAATCTTAAGTGAGTTTAGGCAAGGTAAAATACGAGGCAGGTGGAAAGCCCAAGTTGTGGCTAGGCAAGGAAGTCTTGGTCTGAAGGACTAGACAGAGGTCTTAGTAGGTCTAGGATATCGGACAAAAAATTCTACTTGTTGATAATAGTAGGTGAAAGTCCTAGAGGTCGTGGACATCAGGTGAAGACTGGATGGGTCGGAGATCGTACGTTCAGTAGAAAGTCCTAAAGTCTCGAATACCGAGCAAAAGGCCAAACAGTCAGGAGGACCAGTTTGACATCAGGTAAACTCTCATCAGAAAAGTAGGTGAAGACGTGTTTCTCGTTGAGGGAATAGCAAGCATTAGTTCGACCTAGGGTTTCATTGAAACCTAGGGAATAGCTGGAAGTTAACTAGAAAAAGGGTCTCTAGGCGATCGGGAAGGGTCCAGGTGCCCGGAGGTCCGAGTGCTCAGATCAGGTCCAGGTGCCTAGATTGACCCGCTCCCAAGGAGGCACCCAACTGAGGTGGTAGACACTGATTGGTCAACACATGTCAGAGTACATGCGCCCAAATGAATTCAAGCCCTCTGAGAGAGATAAACTTTGACGTATAGAGTTTCACTAAGGTCACACCACGTCAGCTTGATGGGGGGGATCTCAGGACTAGTCCAAACATCCGGACAAAGTTATAAAAGGAGGGTTTGACTAACACCTCAAGAACGAAAACTCCAATGATTTACTCTCTTGCAAACTGCTCCAAAGAAGACTCGACGATGTTGCGCTGCTCCGATGATTGAAAGCATGAATCTCCGAATCTTTAGTTGTCGATATAATTTCATTTATAGCACTTAAACTATTATCACTTTATACTTGTGCTTATTCAAAATTATTAGTGGATTGTCCAATGAAAGCGATCGACGATCGTGAGCCTTGGAGTAGGAGTCACCACAGGCTCTGAACCAAATAAAAACAACGTGTTAGCTTTGTCTCTATTGATTCTTCTTTTGAATTCTTTCTTTTCGCCATGTCTACTATTGATTTAAGAAAAAGTGAAAAAGTCATGACACTATTCACCCCCTATAGCACTTTTGATCCTACAAAATTAAGTCTTGTGATATTCTAATATGTTAATCAAGCTTGCAGGAAAGTCCTAATTGAGGATAGGAAAGGAAAGTCCTAGTTGAGGCTAGGCAAAGAAGTCTTGGTTAGAGGGACCAGGCAAGGAAGTCTTGAAAGAAGGACTAGGCAAGAAGACTTGGCAAATTGAGGATATTGGGTGGGAAGCCCTTGGGGTCAAGAACACTAGGCAGAAAACCCTAGGGGTCAAGCATAATAGGCGGAAGTCTAGATGGATCGAGGAACGTGTTAGGACACTCCGGCTAGCTAGAGGGGGGGGTGATTAACTCTAATCACTTTGTTGATGATTTGTTGTAGCGGAAACTCGAAGCAAATGCTAACACCCTTGATTTATGTGGTATCCACTCAACGAGGTGACTAATCCAAGAATTTACACAGAATACACTCTCTACTATAAAAATACTCCTTTTCAGAAACAACTCAGAAGGTGGAGAAACTTTATACAAGCTCACAACAAGAAATACCATGCAAATAAGAAGAATATGCACAATATAAATGAAAAACCTTGCTTGATTTTTGTAGCTTGTAAACACCTATTGATTGGTTGGAAAGTGCAACAACACTTGTCTTCCAAAGCTCAAGATTGACCGTGAAAAGTGGAGAAGAAGAGTTATGTTTGAATATTCATAAAGACCTTTATAACTCATGATTTAGGGTTTCCAATCGATTGGCTTTACCCCCAATTGATTGCCACATGAAATTCATAGTTGTCCAAACCTTGTAATGGCTCTTTTCTTCGCCTCTCAATCGATCACTTGATCAATTAAGATCCTCTTGATCGATCAATCAATCGATCATGCTCTCATGAGGAAGCAACTGTACTCCATGACAAAAATGTGCCCAATCAATCACCTGATCGATTGATGTAGCTCAATCGATCAACTGATTGATCCAGAAGCTCTGTTTATCGTGAGCTTTTCCCAATCGATTACCTAATCGATTGGGTTTAGGGTGAATCGATCACCTAATCAATTCACCACACTTCTGTGCATCATGAAGAAAATACTCCCAATCGATTTGATCATGTGATCTATTGAGAACGCCTCTGTATCACAGAGAAGTACGATCAATAGATCATGTGATTGATTGTGAACGCCTCTTCATCGTAGAGAAGTACGATCAATCGATCCGTTGATCGATTGGCATAGCACTCAATCAATCGCTTGATCTATTTCCCAACTCTAACTTACTTAACCAAAGTCTAGGGTTCCCTTGCCCAACCTTTGGTCAATCGTGACCTATTAGGACTTCTCCACCAAGTGTTCGATCAACCTTTTGACCCACTTGGAATTTTCCAACTTGCTATTGGACTTCCAATCACTAAGTGCAGTCCTCCTTATTTGGATTTTCCTCTTACCCAACTGCAGTTAGGGATTTCCTTTGCCAGCGTGTCATTCTCCTAGATCCACTTGGACTTGCTTGCCAACGTGCGGTTCTCCTTGACCCATTGGGACTTTCCTTTGCCTAATCGCAGTTAGGACTTTCCTTAACAATATGTGGTCCTCCTTGTCCCACTTGGACTTTCCTTGCCAACGTGTGGTCCTCTTGACCCACTTGGACTTTCCTTTGCCTAACTACAGTTATGACTTTCCTTGCCAATATGTGGTCCTCCTTGATCTACTTGGACATTCCTTTGCCTAAACGCAGTTAGGACTTTCCTTGCTAACGTGCAATCCTCCTTGATCCACTTAGACTTTCCTTTGCACTTAGTTAGGACTTTCCTTGCCAATGTGAGTTCCTTCTTGATCCACTTAAAATTTTCTTTACTTAATCGAAGTTAGTGTTGGAACCCCAAGGTTGTTTTGATGTGATCAACAAGTTAAGTTAAGTCCTGTGTGTTTTAACCTTGTGTCTAAGTGTGCAGGAGCTTAGGAGCACAGGTACTCGAGCGGAAGACGCAGTTAGCGAGAAGGAGGCAGTCCGAGGGATGAGGTGTTGCGGAAGAGTACACCGGCAGACGAGAAGGAAGCGTGCGGTGGTTCCGAGGGACGAAAGCCGGAGCGATAGATTGCTCGGAGAGCAAGAGACGCAGCTAGCGAGAAGGACGCACGCGGTGCATCCGAGGGACGAAGACTGCGGATGAGTACGCCGGCGGACGAGAAGGAAACATGCAGCGATTCCGAGGGACGTGAAGCCGGAGGGAAGCCCGCTCGAGAAGACCGGAACTTGGGTTCGGGTGAGCCCTTTTCCAGACGGCAGAGATCACCCAAGCGAGCGGATCCGGAGGAGAAGAACCGGACCGAGGCGGGATTGAACCAGAGAAGAGGTCCTGGATGAAAAAGTCAACATCTGTTGACTTTGGGCTCTGGGGCGCCCGGAGCCCCTCCGGGCGCCCGGACCGTGAAGTTTGACCAGATTGAGTCAATCTCGATCTGGACGTTGGGGATAAAGTTTTATCCCCCCTAGGGCGCCCGGAACCCTTCCAAGCGCCCCGAGCAAGGCTATAAATATAGCCTTGGTCCAGAAGCTTTCACAACGAACTCTGAATTGTAATTCCAACGCTTGTAAGCTTTAGTCTAGAGTTGAGCTTCTATTTTCTGCACTTCAACGCTGTACGAGGCTTCTCCGCCTGAAGGAGATTTTAGTGAGCTTAATCTTCCTTGGATTAACAACCACATTGGTTGTAACCAAGTAAATCCTTGTGCCTCGCTTTTTCTTTCTGCTTTTAATTTATCAGCTTACTTTATATATACAAGTGTTAGCTTAAAGAGTTCAAGGAAGGTTGTTGTTTGCTTTTTGTTTTTGTAGGATATCCAACAACCCCCCTTCCAGCCGGCCCAACGGTCCTACAAGTGGTATCAGAGCCGAGACGCATCAAGAAGGACTAACCGCCATCTGAAGCAACAAAACTATGGCCGGAGCTAGCGACTACCCACCTACATTCGAGGGGGAGTTTTTCGTCTGGAAACAAAAAATGGAGGTATACCGTAATTCAGATTTTGGTATTTCTTTAATAATGAAATTTGGTTATGAAGAATCGAATAACGCTTATGGAGAAGAAATTGATAAACGTCTCTGGACCCACAAGCAACGTGAGGAGTTTATGGCAAACGCGCGAGCTAAATTTCACATTCTAAGTGTAATACCAAATGAAGATATCAATAGAGTTGGAGAATACAAAAGCGTAAAAGAACTTTGGGAGAAGTTTTTAAAGCTCTACGAAGAACCTTTGGAAGCCGACAACTCAATGGACATCAAGCCGCTGACAGAATAGTCCGAGAATGAAGAAACTGCCGTGACAGCCGAACTCCATCCCGAAGCTACAGAAAGCTCATCCCAGATGAGCATCGATAAAGGGGGAGTGACTTCAGAAGAAAGCAACTCGATAGGGGGAGAATCAATTGCTGACAAGGTAAGTTAGGTATGGTCTCCACCTTCTGAACAAGTAATTAACTCATCGAAAGAATTCTTCGAATCGTAAAATGCTTTGACAAACTCATCGAAAGAATTCTTTGAATCGCAAAATGCTTTGACAAAAGATTCTTACGAATCACAAATTATTTTGTCAAAAGAATTTTGCAAATCAGAAATATTGTCGAAAACTTTCTTCGAATATTTTTTCGAATTACAAATTACTTTCTCGAAAAAGTTTTGCGAATTAGAAATTGAGTCATCGAAAAAGTTTTTCGGATTAAGAAATCTGTTATTAATAGATTTATGCAAATTAGAATTTTTGTTAAAAAATTCTTGCAAATTACAAAATATTTCTTCAAACGAATTTTGCACATTGCTGAAAGAATTTTTACAAATTATATTTTCGAAAATTTTTATCAAGTTAGAATTTAAGTTATTGAAATATTTTTGTGAAGTAGAAAATCAAAAAATAACAGAAAATGACATGGTAAAAGATCGAATAAAATTTTTAGCATGTTTAATATTTGTTGCCTTAAATCTGAAAAATTATGATTTAAGAAGTTATGATAAATTAAAATGGAAATTTAAAACTTTTTGATGAAATCATGAGAATTAAAAATTAAATAAATACATAGATTTTTTTTAATTTTTCTAAATATTCTCAAATTTTTTTTAAAATTTTTCTTGCATAAAGTTTTCGGCTTAGAAAGTTTTTTTTCTTGATAACGAATGTTTATAAATTTTCCAAAAGTTATTCTTAACTTAGAAATTTTCTCTGATATTTTGAGATTGCTGTTGTGAAAATTATTGTAAAATTTTCAAATTTCTCAAAATTTTCTTAAAAAAGTTCTTCTTGACTTAGAAATTTTCCTTGACTTAGAAATATTTTCCAGAAAATCATTGAAAAAGATCTTTATAAATTTTCTAAGTGTCAACCCTTAGATTTTTCTTGCAACCCCAATTTTTTATGTGATTAAAGGGGGAGAAGAAAAAGTATAAGTCTAGGGGGGAGGTAGAAAATTGAAAATTAGAATTTTTGAAATTTAATTTTTTCTATCATGTTGCATGTTATTGCAATAAATTATTTTATTCTATGTCTATTTTTAACCCTAGCTTAACTTGGGTTGATCACATCAAAAAGGGAGAGATTGTTGGAACCCTAAGGTTGTTTTGGTGTGATCAACAAGTTAAGTTAGGTTCTGTGTGTTTTAACCTTGTGCCTAAGTGTGCAGGAGCTTAGGAGCACAGGTACTCGAGCGGAAGACGCAGCTAGCGAGAAGGACGACAGTCCGAGGGACGAGGTGCTGCGGAAAAGTACACCGGCAGGCGAGAAGGAAGCGTGTAGTGGTTCCGAGGGACGAAAGCCGGAGTGGAAGATTGCTCGGAGAGCAAGAGACGCAGCTAGCGAGAAGGATGGCACGCGGTGCGTCCGAGGGACGAAGACTGCGGATGAGTACGCCGGCGGATGAGAAGGAAACACACAGCGATTTCGAGGGACGAGAAGCCGGAGGGAAGCCCGCTCGAAAAGATCGAAACTTGGGTTCGGACTGAACCAGAGAAGAGGTCCCGAATGAAAAAGTCAACGTCTGTTGACTTTGGGCTTCGGGGCACCCGGAGAAGTCCGGGGCACCCGGAGAAGTCCGGGGCACCCGGAGCCCTCTGGGGCACCCGGAACCCCTCCGGGCGCCCGAACCGTGAAGTTTGACCAGATTGAGTCAATCTCGTTCTGGACGTTGGGGAATAAAGTTTTATCCCCCCTAGGGCGCTCGGAACCCTTCCAGGCACCCCGACCAAGGCTATAAATATAGCCTTGGTCCAGAAGCTTTCACAACGAACTCTGAATTATAATTCCAACGCTTGTGAGCTTTAGTCTAGAGTTGAGCTTCTGTTTTCTGCACTTCAACGTTGTACGAGGCTTCTCCGCCTGAAGGAGTTTTTAGTGAGCTTAATCTTCCTTGGATTAACAACCACAAAGGTTGTAACCAAGTAAATTCTTGTGCCTCACTTTTTCTTTATGCTTTTAATTTATCAGCTTACTTTATATATACAAGTGTTAGCTTAAAGAGTTCGAGGAAGGTTGTTGTTTTCTTTTTGTTTTTGTAGGATATCCAACAACCCCCCTTCCAGCCGGCCCAACGGTTCTACAGTTAGGACTTTCCTTACCAATGTGGGGTCCTCTTGGACCCACTTAGACTTTCTTTGCCAACGTGCAATCCTTCCTGACCCACTTAAACTTTCCTTTACCTAACCCTCGAGTTTGGACTTTACCCTTGCCTAGCCCTAGTTAGGACTTTACCATTGGCCAACCCCTAGTTAGGACTTTACCATTACCTAACCCCTAATTAAGACTTTACCAATCAAGTGCTGGTCTTCCATGACCTACTTGACTTCACTCTTATATGCCCCACAATATATTGTCCACACATGTTGTCTATAACATATTATCCAAATATCGAAACTCAAGTTCTAATCCACTCGAGCTTAGCTAAACTAGTCAACCTTAACTTGGAGAACGATTAAACCAACAATCTTCCCTATAGATTAGAGGTCTAGCGAAAAGTTCCTGTTGGGACCGATTATTTAGCTAGAGGGGGGGGGGGGGGTGAATACCTCGGCGCGATCTCATGGTCGTCGTTGCTTGCTTCTTGCGATGATGTGCAGCGGAAATACAAACAAGAAACAACATACAACGCTAACTCGAGGATTTACTTGGTATCCACCTCACAAGAGGTGACTAGTCCAAGGATCCACACACTCACGCACCCTCCACTAATAAAACACTCCTTTACGGTAACTACCGAAGGCGGAGAAGCCCTACAAGCTCACAATACAACAACAAGAAAGAAAGAAGCAAAATACAAGTGAATCTTGTAAGATTACAATGAAACCCTAGCTTCTTCTTCTTTTTGTTGTAACTCGCCTCTTGACTTGGATGTGCCTCCAAGAACCTTCAAGATCTGGCGGTGAACTCTGTGGAGAAATCGCCCAAACTAGAGCTTTGGTCGTCTGTGTCGAAGAGTGGAAGAAGTGCCGAAGCAATCGCACGCCAACGGCTAAATCCTGCGCCAACGGTCAAATCCCGATCGATTGGATTGCTCCCAATCGATCGGGGAGGCTTTGGATCGATCGACTGATCGATCCAGAGCGCCTCTGTGCTCTTTGGAATTGCCTGGATCGATCGGCTGATCGATCCAGGGCTTATTGAGAAAACTCGCAACTCCCAATCGATCGCCCGATCGATTGGAACCCAATCGATCGGCTGATCGATTGGGAGGCTTTCTGTTCGCGCGACACTTCTCCCCAATCGATCCATCGATCGATTGGGAGAGGCTTGTCGCGGGGACTCACCCAATCGATCGACCGATCGATTGGGCATGTGCCAATCAATCGAATGATCGATCCAGCTCATGATTTCTCCCAAAATCAAGTCTAAAGTCCCCTAAACCAACATCCGGTCAACCATGACCTGTTGGTACATCATGCCTAGCATCCGGTCGCCCTTGACCTGCTAGAACTCCCTCACCAAGTGTCCGGTCAATCCCTTCGACCCACTTAGACTTATCTCCACCAGGTGTCCGATCAACCTTGATCCACCTGAATTTCCCGTGCCAAGTATCCGGTCAATCCCTTTGACCTACTTGGGCTTATCAACACCAGGTGTCCGATCAACCTTATTCCATCTCGATTTCATGTGCCTGGCTTCACTCACCAGGACTTTCACCTAGCTTTACTCACCAGGATTTTCCAGCTGCCCGGCTTCACTCACCGGGACTTTCACCTAGCTTCACTCACTAGGATTTTCCTTCTGCCTGGTTTCACTCACCAGGACTTCCCAGCTGCCTAACTTCTCTTACTAGGTCTTTCACCTAGGTTCACTCACTAGGATTTTCCAGTCTGCCTAGCCTCCCAGTTAGGACTTTCACCTGACTTCACTCACCAGGATTTTCCAGTCAAGTATCCAGTCAACCTTGACCTACTTGACTCTCCTTCACAATCTCACCACATGAACAATTGCACCTGCAATCTCCATGTCTTGTCTCCATGTATTTTCAAACATCGAAACCCAAACATCAAGACTCGAGCTTGAGCCAATTCAAGCTCAGTCAACCAGGTCAACCTTGACCTAGGGAATATTGCACCAACAGTTCCAAGGGTCAAGATGTTAGTATTAGCCCTAAGAGCTAATTATAAGATGATTAAGCTTATTGGGTTAATGGATATGGATTGTCATATTGGGTTAATAGTTAATCCTGCGAGAGTGTATACTAAAAGCCTAGCCTTTTGTAAATGTTTTATTGTTAAATAAAGAATCACATTGGTCAAATGTCTACATTTATATGCTAAGTATAGTTGTTCGATTAATTTATATTGTAGATAACATGGCGTGTGGTGTCACACACAGAAGATCATGTTATTAATTCCTTATAAATTATAAACAGTAGCTCACGACTAAAATGGAAAGGAACAAACCATTGGAATAGTCATAGTCTAATTTGACATTAGTTTATCTTAACTATAAAATTACACTAGTACATTCTGAGTGTATTGAGCATGACCATTTAAGGTAAGTTCTTTTTATATTGACTAAATAAAAGAATAAGAGCTTTGTTATTATGGAAGTGTATGCTCTTAATCCTGATATAATAACAAACACATATATCTAGTATTTATTTCTTTGACTATCAATGGGTGAGATTTAGCTCGATAAATCAAGAGACCCGATAAGTTGGGAAATGATGTTATTTATAGTGTGTGTTATTGATTATAGAAGGAAACTGTGTCCTAGTAATCTAGGTTGATGATATCCCCAAGAGGAGCTCATAAGGATTGTCATGTAAACTCTGCAGGTGGACTTAGTCCGACATGATAATGAAGTTGAGTGGTACTACTCTTGGAGTTAGATATTAATTAAGCGAGTTGTTAGTAACTCATTTAATTAGTGGATATTTTATATCTTAAACACAAGGAGACTAATACCCTCATAATAAGAAGGAGCCCAAATATAATTTGGGATTGATGCGGTAGTTCAATAATAATTCTTTAGTGGTATGAATTATTATTGATGAAATTAAGTTGGGTGTTCGGGGCGAACACAGGAAGCTTATTTTCATTGGGAGACCAAAACCAATTCCTCCTCTCGGTCTGTTGGGTCTTTCGGGCCGTGAAAACTGTTTTTTCGCGTCGCGGAAACCCCGAAACCCCTGCCACTGGATCCGTGCGAAGAATAAAATTTAGAAAAACCTACGAGTACGAGTTTACAAACTCTAGATCTACATTAGAGTACGAGTTTTACCCTTGATGCGCGCTTTTCGCAAATCCCGCTCGTCCAAGGTGCCAGATCTCAAGGTTGTCAAAGTAGACAACCCTCTAGAAGTATCCACACGAACAAATCGATGGAGGGAGAACCTTAGAGTGTGCTAGCACTCCAAGAAGGTCTCGGCAATGGAGAGGAGAGGGAGAGAAGAATTGGAGCAAGGAAGAAGATGATGGAATAATGCCTTGAATGAAAAATGAATCCCATTCATTCACAAAGTGGCCGGCCACACATGTGTAACTCCTTCTCATTTAATGTTGCCGGCCACATTAAATTGAAAGGGAATTTGTAACCTCCATTAGGTGGCACACACATGTGCTAAACATGATGATGTGGCACATCATCATTGGCCACTTAATGCCAAGTCACAAATGATGTGGCATAAAGTCAAGTCAAACTTGACTCTTCCTCTTCCTCTCAAGTCAAGTCAAACTTGACATTATAACTCCCATGGTTGATCTAATCCAACCATTTCATTCAAGCCAATTTAATATAATGAATCTAATTCATTTAATTAAATTGATTCAATGAATCATAATCTAAATTAGACTCATTGAACACATGAATCAACTTGAGTCCAACTCAATTAGCCCAATTAGGATTACTCTTAATCCAATTTGATTCATCAAATGAATCTAATCCTCTTGGCTCATCATATGAACCTAATCTCCATCTAATTGTCCTTTGTGTGTGACCCTATAGGTTCTTATAACGTTGGCAATGCCCCTAAACCCATTTAGGAGCATAAGTAATGAGCGGTATCTAGAAACACATCATTACTACCCAAGTTACAAGAATGTTGAGATCCAACATCACCTTGTGACTACTAATTGTGACTCCTCACAATATATGACAAGTGTCCTTCTATCCTAGACATCTAGATTGATCAATGTGAGGCATAGACTGTATCATCCTCTAATCAATCTAAATCTTGAACTCCAAGTAGACTCACTCAATCAAATGAGCTCAATATCTCATATTGACTCATTTGGGCATGGACATGCACTTCGTGGTCTCACTCTATCAAGAATATCGATGTCTCTCCCGTCATATAGGAGGGATAGATCCCATCTACATCACTCACATCCCTCTGCATAATTCGTTACATACCCAGTAATCGCCTTTATAGTCCACCCAGTTACGGGTGACGTTTGACGAAACCAAAGTACATAACTCCTTATGTAGGGATCCATGGTGACTTCAGGTCTATGGACTAGTAGTTATACTAATAGCCACATGAGAAAGTATATGACACTCATATAACAATCCATGATACTTTCTCATGGCGGGTCATTCAGCATACATTCTCCAATGCATACTCATGTGTCAACTTGATATCTCTATATCCATGACTTGTGAGATCAAGTCATCGAGTTGACCTACATGCTAGTCTCGTTGCATTAACATTGTCCCTGAATGTTAATACTCGAATAGGAATGATTAAGAGTAGTGTTCCCTATATCATCTCACTATCGGTTCAACTAACCGATTGATATAGGTAAGAATCTTCTACTCAAGGACGCTATTATACTTAGTTTATTTGGCACCAATACAAGTAAGTATAATAACCAAAAACAAATGCCTTTATTTATATAAGAATATGATACAACAAGTCCATAATACAATCATCAAATGATTGGCTCTAGGGCTCTAACTAACACGGTCCCTATCGTAGCCTCTTATTTATAAAGTGTTATACCCACCTATACCCACCTTCCTACCCAACCTTAGGTGGCCGGCCAAGCAAGCTTGGAGTCCAAGCTTGGGCTGGCCAAGCCAAAGGTTGAGCCAAGTAAAGGTGGCCGACCCTAGCTTGGAGCCCAAGCTTGGTGTGGCCGACCATATAAAATAAAAGGATTTTATTTTTTAAAAATCTTTTCTTATGTGGATATCATAGTTTTAAAAGAGAGTTTAAAATTTAAATCTTTCCTTTTATAGATTTCTACAAAAGATTAAGTGAAAGATTTGATATCTTTTCTTATTTGTAGTTAAAAGGAAGATTTTAATTTTTGATAAAACTTTCCTTTTTTGTAACCATCTTAATGATTTAAAAGAGAGTTTTAAAATTAAATCTTTCCTATTATAGTTTCTACAAAAGATTAAGAAAAGATTTGATATCTTTCCTTATTTGTAGATTGAGAGGAAGTTTTTAATTTTAAAGAAAACTTTCGTTTTTAGAAATCATCCACATGTTTTAAAAGAGAGATTTTAATTTATAAAATTTTTTTATAACCAACCATGAAGGGAAAAATTAATAGAGAAATTTTATTTTTAAAATTTCCAAAAACAAATAAGGAAATTTTAATTTTGTGTTTAAAACTTGCCTTATTTGGAGCATGTGAAGGGGCCGACCATGTAAAGGGTTAAAAGGAATTTTTAATTAAATTTTCCTTATTAACCAATGGCAAGGAGAATAAGGGAGTTTTAATTATAATTAAATTTCCTTATATGTCAAGACCAAGGAATATAAAAGAGGGGGTAGAGGTGCCTCACCTCACAACATATCTTCTAGTATTTCCCTCCTCTTTTCCTTGGTGTGGCCGACCCTATTCTTCTCCTCTTCTCTTCTTCTTTAGTGGCTGGTGTATCCCTCTCTTGGAGTTCTTGTTGGTGGCCGGTTCTTGCTAGGAGAAGAAGGAGAGAAAGGAGGCTTTGCTCTTGCATCCCTTGGAGCTTGAAGGTTGGTGGCCGAAACTTGCAAGAAGGAAGGAGTCTTGGTGGATTCTCATCTCGGTAGATCGTTGCCCACACAATGTCCGAGATAAGAAGAGGAATATGGTAGAAGATCAAGAGGTTGTTGTTTACAAAGAAAGGTATAACTAGTAATTCTATTCCGCATCATACTAGTTTTCTTTGTATGGATTTTGAAATACCAAACACGAGAGGCATATGATTCTAGGTTTCAAATTTGTGATTCGAATTTGTGTTTTTTTTTATTTTCGATTTTATGATTCAATTGTTCCTTTTGGTTAAACCTAGGGGTATATAAGGAAATTAAATATTAAATTTCTTTAAAAGTCTTTATCTAGGTGGTGGTGGATGATCCCATACCCAAGAAGGCCAAGTACCTCTCAATGCAGTCCTGGAAGCCAATTTTAGAAATTAATATTTAATTGAATTTGTAACATGGGTGGATTTGGATCAATAATGTTAAGCATCGTTTGCGATCCAAGTTTAAACCACTAAGAACAGATAAGTTAAATTTGGGATCAATAATGTTAAGTTCCG
Organism: Zingiber officinale; assembly: GCF_018446385.1. Lineage (NCBI taxonomy): Eukaryota > Viridiplantae > Streptophyta > Magnoliopsida > Zingiberales > Zingiberaceae > Zingiber > Zingiber officinale. The sequence goes on from NC_055999.1 coordinate 38,483,515, forward strand.
TTTGCGATTCCTAATTTAATTTCTAAAGAACACAATAGGTTGTTAGTAAAGGTTCAGGACTTGTACAAAATTTTTGTACAGGGGAACCGGTATGATATTCCACATAGCAACCAACAAATCCAATATCCAAAAATCTAATTCATTTAAGATGATTAATAGAGATTAATTATACATTGAAGAAGGAAGATTAAAAGGCATGAAACCCTTGGTATTTATTGGATGAATATAAAAGCTTCTGAGTGAAATTTTTAAATGGGATTGATCATCTTCTTCCTCCTCCTCCTCCTCTTCTTCTTCTTGGTCTAACCTCTTAATGTGGCTAGCATCACGAAGTTGGTTCTTCTCTAAATCTGAGTTTGTGCGATGAATGAGAAACATGTTCGTGTGGATACCGTAGAGGCGTGGATGTTCTGATAGCACTAAGATATGCATCGAAATCAAAGTTTCTTTTGGGAGTACCAGTCACACAACAAAGATAACTATTCTATCTGATAGAGTAGCAAGAACGAGTGGCCTATATTCGTAAGGATCTCTGGAGGGATCCTTTTTTCGTCGCATTATGTATTATTTTATGCATAAAATCCCTATAGTGGTATCAGAGCCACTTATAAATACGTATATTTTATTGTAGTTATTTTTATATATGATATAGAAATCTTCATAAACTTTTTATTATGTTTTACATGATCCGATCAAGTGAAGTAATTCTAGATTTCTAGCTTTCCTAGAATTTTCAGAAAGAAGCCATCTGATTGGAGCAACCAACAACGTTTGTTGATTAGAGCAACTTGCTATTCACCTTTGTGGGAGGCTATTCACATTTGTGAGCATCTGTTCATGTTCTTGAACAACAATGTGTTTTGCCTAACAATTCAACGTGAATTGTTATGTGAACAACCACATGATATTGGTGTGGTTGCGTCAACCTGTTGAGAACAGATTGTGGAATAAATCATGAACTATTATGAACAAATTGTGTAGTATTTATTGCAAGCGTGCATCAATCTATTGTTGTAACACCTGAAAATTCTCAAAATTATTTTAGAAATATTCTACGATTTTTCTGGAATTTTAGGATATTTTTATAGAATTTTTAGAGCAGCGGAAGTAGCAAAAACAAATAGAACCGTAAAATTGCCTACGTGGGAATTGAACCCGAGACCTATTTGGTCCTATGACTTATGGTGAACCATGGTAACCAAGTGAACCCAGCAGGGCCGTGCTAAAAGGAAAGGGAATCAATTAAATTTATATTAGAGTTGGGCGAAATTACCCACTTAATATAAAAAGGGAGGAATTAAGTGAAGAGTTATTTTTTTAACGCAACTTCTCCTCTCCTCACCCTAACCTCACGCCGCCCCTCCCTCCTCTTTCTCTCTCGGTGCACCAAGCCCCCAAGGGCTAGGGTTTCATCCCAAAGGCTCTAGGAGCATCTTCCGGCGATGACTCCGACACGAGGTCGCTCCCCTCCGCGAGAGGAACGCATAGACGCGAGAAGATCGTCGAAAGGATCGTCTCCTCCGGAAATCTAGCGATTAGAATCGTAAGAAAATCTGAACAGGAGGTAAGAAACTCCTCACCTGCAGTATAAGTAGCTTTCGTATGAATTGTAAGCTTCAGTTTAGTAATATGTAGACTTTCGGCACAAAGGATGCGAACTAGCGTATACCAATTGTTCGAATAAATTGTTAGCACAGTTAAAATGCAACTTAGGCATTTTATTAGCTTAGATAAATGCAATAGAAGCATTTTCACAGCTTATTTAGTCTTGCTATAGCTCTTATAGGACTAGATGTCCAATGGGTGGGCTCCCACAGTCGCCTCTAGGCTCAGACAACCTAGCTCTAGGTTCAGATAACCTAGAAAGAGCAAGACAAGTAATAATTAGCTATGTTCAGTATTTTATTTTCTCAGTGGCACTGTACTGGATTAGATATCCATTGGGTTGGGCTCCCATAGTCGTCCATAGGTTCATCTAACCTAGTAACCCTACTAGATTCGGAATTTGCAACCCCGGGTTTAGTTAGGGATGCGCGCATAGCAAGTACAATTGCCAGGCCCAAACAACAACATGATTATGTAATTTAATCTATTATGAATATAGTTTTCAAACATCACAAAATAGTTATGTGAACTAAGTACAGCTTCAGCATCAGATTAGTATTAGCTTAGCTCAGTTTTATATCGGTGTAGCTTTCTGTTGATACAACATGATAGTTTATGATTAGCTCTATTACTATGATCAGTTTTGCTTTCTATGGGTTGTATGCCATGCCATGTTTAGCATATTCAGTATGTTCTTTTCAAATAGCATGTTTTCAAAGCATAAATAGCATCGTATGTATGTTTTTGTGAGGTAGATAGTTTCTTACTAAGCTCTCAAGCTTACAGATACTATTTTCCTTATACTGCAGATAAAGGTAAAGGGAAGATGGACTAGCGGAGGCTGGAGGACAATGCTGCAAAGATGTGTGTGGATGGAACTTGGAATAAAGATCTTAGGGATCGAGCAAGTTTTGTTTAGATCATTGGAAGTTTTAGCATTTTACCATGTTTCGCACTTTAGTATGTTTAAATGCCATGAACTAGTAAATTATGCACTCTACCATATTTAGAACATTAGCTATGTGATGTTAGAATATTTCCCAGTCATTTTAGAACTTGTATGTGTGATTGAGGCACGAAACAGTGCTGAAATCAGACTTCTGGTACGAAATCAGAAACCCCAATCGATCGGCTGATCGATTGGAGGCTTCTCAATCGATCAGCCGATCGATTGAGAAGTTCGTACCGCGAACAGTATGCCTCTAGATCGATCAGCCGATCGATCCAGCAAATTCTGTCGCGAACATAAGGCTCTGGGATCGATCATTGGATCGATTGGCCAGTCTGGATCGATTAGCCGATCGATCCAGAATATTGCCCGAGCACAGTAGCGTGCTGGATCGATCACTGGATCGATCCAACCTAAGCCCCACATACAGTAGCCACCTGGATCGATCAATGAATCGATCCGGCCATTCCAATCGATCCATGGATCGATTGGGAGGCCTGATATCAGCAAGAAACTCTTAGTTAAGTTCCTTGACCATTGGGGGATGTAATGTATGTCATGAATAGTTTAGATTACACCCCTTAGCACATGTAGAACCAAGAAATGATAATAGTTTAACAAAATTTTAATTAGTACAGCTTCCGCACCTAGATTTAATGATGGTCATGGAATAGTTAGCACAGCATAATGTGACGGTCCGGCCTCACAGCCTAGTTAGTAGGAGGTGGGTCGTTACAGAGTGGTATCAGAGCAGTTTCCATACTTCCTACACACACATCAGCATTAAACCTACAGCTTCCAAGTAAGAACATCTCTCAGCTTATTTATGTTTCTTGTTTTCATGTTAGAAGTAAATGAAGCATGTTTATTTATGATAGTACCTAACATGATAACCATAGATATGCAGTTATGATTGTATTAGTTATGTATGTCCTCTATGTCTCTAGAATGACACGAGGACGCCCAGCTAGAAGGGCACCAGCTTCTGAGCCCCAGCATGAGGCAGGCAGTTCAGTGCCTCCCCCAGCAGCTAGCTGAACTGCAACAGGAGATAGCCACCTTAAAGGCTAATCAGCAGAATACTCCCACAGTTACCCCGGAACCAAACTTAGCGACACTAGTAGTCTTAGTGGTTCCACCAGTCCAGCCTGCAGCACCAGTAGCTCCAGCAGCAGGAACACAGAAAGAAGCCTATCTGATCCAGTGGCAGAGAGTCAAGCCCGAGAACTTCTCAGGCACCAGTGAACCATGGGATGCTCAAGCCTGGTTCAAAACACTGGAGAGTACGATGGAGCTTCTGGACTAGCCAGAACATGAGAAGGTGAAGTGCGCCTCCTTTTGTCTGACAGGAGATGCACGCATGTGGTGGGAGAGAATTAGAGCGAAGCGCCCAGTAAACCAGATGACATGGGCAGACTTTGAGAAAGAATTCTTTGAGGAGTTCTTTCACATGCGGGTTACAAACACAAACCAGGGAGTTACCCAACTGGAAAGGCCAGCTAGCAAACAACCCAGTTATCCAAAGTGTGCTACTTGTGGGAAATTCCACCCTGGAGTTTGTCGTAAGGGCACATGAGGATGCTTTGAGTGCGGACAAGAAGGACACATGGCCAAGCAGTGTCCGAACAAGACCAGCTTTCCTCCACCACAGCCGGTTCAGTATGAAGTCAAGCCAGCACAGTTGCATCAGATGCAGGCCGCTTTAGATGGTCCACAGATCAGCCAGGGCAGATTAGAAGCCCCTCCAGCTACGACCAATGCGAGGATCTATTCACTGACCAGAGAGGACGTAGCAAATGCCTCGACAGTTGTTACAGGTCAGATTAGTATTTTACAGCAAAGTACAACTATCTTATTCGATATTGGGGCAACCCATTCTTATATATCCAGGGCATTTGCTGAGAAGTTAGCAAGACCTCCAGAGGTACTCAGTAGTCAGTTTCTGACGATCTTACCTTCAGGAGAAATTATGGCATCCACACACTGGCTCAGAGCAGTGCCGGTCATTATAGCAAATAGAGAGCTCTTTTGTGATCTGATAGTGCTAAATATGACTGACTATGATGTCATATTTGGGATGGACTTCTTGATCAGATACGGTGCCTCCATCGAGTGCCGTAAGCAGAAAGTTGTATTCCAACCTGAAGCAGAAGCACAGTTCGAGTTCGTTGGAGAACCAAAGAGAAAGCCCAAGAAATTTCTCTCAGCTATGAAGGCACAGAGATTAATGGATTCAGGATGTACGGGATTTTTAGCACACGTAGTCAGTACCAGTCAGGACGAGGACTGACAGCTAGCAGAGGTCCGAGTCGTATGTGACTACCTAGCAGTCTTCCCTGAAGAGTTACCAGGCTTAGCACAAGACAGGGAGATTGAATTTGAGATAGAACTCATTCCCGGTACAAATCCTATCTCCAAAGCGCCTTACCGCATGGCTCCAGCAGAACTGAAGGAACTTCATGAGCAACTACAGGAGCTGCTTGACAAGGGCTTCATACGCCCTAGTCACTCACCATGGGGAGCGCCTGTATTGTTCGTGAAGAAGAAGGACGGGAGCATGCGCCTGTGTATAGATTACCGGGCACTAAACCAAGTCACGATTAAGAACAGGTATCCTTTTCCCAGAATAGATGACATGTTTGATCAACTGAAGGGAGCAGCAGTGTTCTCTAAGATAGACCTCAGATCAGGTTATCATCAGGTGAAAGTTAAAGAAGGGGATATACCCAAGACAACATTCAGGACCAGATATGGACATTACGAGTTTGTAGTCATGCCCTTTGGTGTGACAAATGCCCCAGCTACTTTCATGGACCTCATGAACAGGGTATTCAAAGAATACTTAGATAAGTTCGTTATCGTATTCATCGATGACATTCTTATCTATTCAGGAACTCAGGAAGAACACGCAGAGCACCTGAAAATAGTACTGCAGACCCTTCAGCAGAACCAGTTGTACGCCAAGTTCACAAAATGTGAATTTTGGTTAGATCAGGTGTCCTTCCTGGGTCACATCATCTCAAAGGATGGTATTATGGTAGACCCCAGTAAGATAGAAGCTGTGAGTAACTGGAAAAGACCCAAGAACGCTAGCGAGATCAGAAGCTTTCTGGGATTAGCAGGTTATTACAGAAAATTCATAGAGGACTTCTCCAGGATAGCCTCCCCACTGACAGCTCTCACCAGGAAGAACAGGAAATATCAGTGGACAGAGGACTGCGAGAACAGCTTCAGCGAGCTAAAAAGAAGATTACCAGTGCACCTATTCTAGCTCTACCCGAGAACACAGACAGCTTCGATATCTACAGTGATGCCTCTAAGTTGGGACTAGGAGCAGTGCTGATGCAAGACGGCAAGGTAATCGCCTACGCCTCCAGACAACTCAAGGATTATGAGAAGAACTATCCTACTCATGACCTTGAGCTTGCAGCAGTTGTGTTCGCTCTCAAAATTTGGAGACATTACTCGTACGGAGCTCAGTGCAGAGTGTATACAGATCATCAGAGTCTGAAGTACTTCTTCACTCAAAAGGATCTGAATATGCGACAGCGCAGATGGCTAGAACTGGTTAAAGACTACGACATAGACATCCTCTATCACCCAGGAAAAGCAAATAGGGTAGCAGATGCACTTAGCAGAAAGTCCAGTGCTACCTTGTTATCTTTAGTAGCCATGTCACCGCCCCTACAAAAAGAGATCACAGATTTCGATCTCGAACTCATAGTCGGACAGCTCTCTACTACGACATTAGAGTCTACCTTGCTTGGTGACATCCAGACAGCTCAGGAACAGGATCCTGAAATTCAGAAGATCAAGCAAGGATTAGCAGAATCAGACAGTGGAGAATTCAGAGTATCTGATAGTGGGGTATTGTACTTTGGTGACAGATTGTGTGTTCCAGATCAGGAGGAACTACGCAGGAAGATTTTAGATGAGGCTCACAAGACTCCCTATGCGATGCATCAAGGCTCCACCAAAATGTACTAGGACTTGAAGAAGCGTTTTTGGTGGCCTGGGATGAAAAGAGACATCGCTCGATATGTCAGCATCTGCCTAACATGTCAGAGGGTTAAGGCAGAACATCAGAGACCAGGAGGAGTCTTGCAGCCCATTCAGATACCCGAATGGAAGTGGGAAGACATTTCCATGGATTTCATAGTGGGACTACCCAGAACCACGAATGGTTTTGATACCATCTGGGTAATAGTCGACAGGTTGACTAAATCAGCCCACTTCTTAGCTATCAGGATATCCTACTCCATGGAATAGCTAGCACAGTTGTATCTCAAAGAGATCGTTAGACTACATGGAGTCCCACGAACCATTATATCAGACAGAGACAGCAGATTCATATCACACTTCTGGGAGTGTGTACAGTCAGCGTTGGGCACGAAGTTAAAGTTCAGCACAGCTTTCCATCCTCAGACAGATGGTCAGACGGAGCGAGTAAATCAGGTACTCGAAGATATGCTCCGAGCATGTGCCCTAGACTTCAGGGGAAGTTGGTGCAAATATTTGAGCTTAGCAGAATTTGCATACAACAACAGCTATCAGGCCACCATCGGCATGGCACCTTACGAGGATCTCTATAGGCG